>NC_091465.1:79290768-79590768 GCF_027789765.1 Dendropsophus ebraccatus | reverse complement strand
TTAGTGATGTGCTTTACAGCAAGACTCATGGACATAGATGACAATAGAAAGATTCTGTCCCCTTGAGATGACTGTGAAGCATTACTGAGCATGCTCTGTGACCTGTGAAGAGGGCTGGGGAGCACCACATGGGTAGTTGTCATGGTGAGCAAGTAGTGGGACCAGCTGGCCACCCCTGGATACTGGCTGGGCACCACAAGGCTGCTAGAAGTTGTAGTTGCTGTTCTAGTGTAGAGAAGGTGGTTCTGCCAAGCTGCAGGTGTGGGGGTGCGGTAGACGACTGAGACAAGATAAACCGGGAATAGTTTTTCCTGTAACGTGTTGAAGGACAGGTACAGCATCTGACAGCTTAGAATACAGTAGCCTTCTGTGCAAGGGAGGTAGTACACTTGAAGAGTTCTCACACGCTTTAGGTAGGTCCACAGAACACTAAAATACTAAATACTAAAGTTGAGGTGAAATAGACTGGAGAGTATAGCAGATGAGTTGAATATACATAGGAATACACTGGTAGTTAGTTGAGATAGGTTTTATGTTAATTGTGATAGACTTATGTTGTGCTGCAAGGTTAATTTAGGAGACGGTTATGGGATCGGGGCCTATTCAGGCACAATGGCTCAGCTGGGGCTGTCAGAGACAAGTCCTGAATCCACAGGAAGAGACGTCCGCCTTATACTATTATGTGGGCACGGAGTGACACAATAATATGGAGTTCAGGTCCAGTTAGTGGAAGAGCTAGTTGTCCAGGAGGCCCTCTAGGGGCATGCGAGAAAGTTGCAGTAGAGACACAGCCCTTGCACTTAGCTAAAGTACTGACTTGTGTTGCTACCTCAATACACCTGTAGAATCCTTCAGACGTAGCAGAAGTAGAGAAGACAGTCCTGCAGCATGAATAGATTATTCCTGTCCTTCACCGCAGCCGGACATGGCTAGGATCTAGCAGTCAGAAGACACAACAGAAGACCCGTATAAGGCTCCTGGCCGCAGGCCAGGGCCTGTAGGTACGCCTTCAGAAACTCCAACTGAAAAAAAAAAAATGCTCTGGGACACTGCACAAGGGCCAGTGCTATAACAGTATTCCAATGTCACCCTGTGGTATATGGGTTGTTCTTTTTTGTATGAGCTGGAAATGTTCTATGATATTCTGGTAACCAGTCATGAATTTAGACATGGACGGTAATCATTTCTATACATATAAGGGGAAGTTGATCAGGATTTATTTTAAGATAAAGGGTTTCAGATAAATCTCAAAATAGAATGAATAAATGAGACTTCCTCTTGCAGTGTTAGCAGTCCGGCGCAGGCCACAGGGTGGAAGGGGGTTGGGGGTGGGGCTCAAAGTTACAGGACCTCTGCCAAGTGTGGGGGGAAAATCTTATATAATGTCAACTGCTCAAATATCACTGAGGAAATCTGCGAGCTGGAACCTCCAGAATAAGGTTCCGTAACCCACAGTGACTAGAAGGTTTATCTGCCGGAAGGTTACAGCTGCTAATCTTCTTTTATACTTTGTATTTTTAAAAATTTTTTTTACTGAATAAGCAAAACTGCATGGCCAAGAATTTTTTTTTACTGATTAGGCTCAGATATCATTCGCCACAATGAAAGAGGTTTCTAGGCATGCTCTGTGAGCTGTGCAGAGGTCATCTTGCGGGGAGGGGGAGGCTGAGCTGTGAACATCAGGTATTGTAAATGGTGTGTTATCTATATACTGGTGTGCTATCTATATACGGGTGCCACCCTTTACTGCACTCAGTTTGTTTAACGATGTAAACATTTCTAGGGATAAAAAAAAAGTCAAGCAATGGTTCCATTAGCCCTCTGAAAGGCTATGTTCACACTACGTGAGAAACCGGCCTGGATCGTGAAGTGATCTTTCCGGCTGCAGAGCGCTGATGCGGGTGCATTAGCGCACGCCCGCATCAGAGCTTCCCATAGCGCACAGTGAAGCAAGCGGCAGGTGCCACTCGATTCACTGTGTGAACTGACAGGTCTTTCTGCGGCCAGAATTCACTGAATTCCAGACGCAGAAAACTGACATGTCCGTTTTTTCCGGCGCCGCATGGGATCCCGGCCGGAGCACATACGATGTGTTTACGCTCCTGCCGGGATCCCATTAAAAATAAAGCTATGTCCCACCCCGCAAAACTACGCCCGTAGTTCTGCGGTGAGAACTATGGCTGTAGTTTTATGTAGTGTGAACATAGCCTAAAGGAGAATGAGTTTGAGGCTATTTCGGACATATTGCCAGGCCCGCCTCTCTGTATGACAGAGATAGATCGACACGATGCCTAGTTGACACCAATTTACATACAACACGGCAAAATATAAAAGTATGCTTACAGGTTCAGCCCCAGGTACCTTGTGTGTGTATTATCTCTGTACTGTGACATCACTGTGTGTATTATCCCTGTACTGTGACATCACTGTGTATTATCCCTGTACTGTGACATCACTGTGTATTATCCCTGTACTGTGACATCACTGTGTGTATTATCCCTGTTCTGTGACATCACTGTGTGTATTATCCCTGTACTGTGACATCACTATGTGTATTATTCCCCCTGTACTGTGGCATCACTGTGTGTATTATCCCTGTACTGTGACATCACTGTGTGTAGTATCCATGTGACATCACTGTGTGTATTATCCCTGTACTGTGACATCACTGTGTGTATTATCCCTGTACTGTGACATCACTGTGTGTATTATCCCTGTACTGTGACATCACTGTGTGTAGTATCCATGTACTGTGATATCACTGTGTGTATTATCCCTGTACTGTGACATCACTGTGTGTATTACCCCTGTACTGTGACATCACTGTGTGTATTATCCCTGTACTGTGACATCACGGTGTGTACTATCCCTGTACTGTGACATCACTGTGTGTATTATCCCTGTACTGTGACATCACTGTGTGTATTATCCCTGTACTGTGACATCATTGTGTACTATCCCTGTACTGTGACATCACTGTGTAGTATCAATGTACTGTGACAGCACTGTGTGTATTATCCCTGTACTGTGACATCACGGTGTGTATTATCCCTGTACTGTGACATCACTCTGTGTACTATCCCTGTACTGTGACATCACTGTGTAGTATCAATGTACTGTGACATCACTGTGTGTATTATACCTGTACTGTGACATCACAGTGTGTATTATCCCTGTACTGTAACATCAATGTGTATTATCCCTGTACTGTGACATCACTGTGTGTATTATCCCTGTACTGTGACATCACTGTGTGTATTATACCTGTACTGTGACATCACTCTGTGTAGTATCCATGTACTGTGACATCACTCTGTGTGGTATCCATGTACTGTGACATCACTCTGTGTAGTATCCATGTACTGTGACATCACTCTGTGTAGTATCCATGTACTGTGACATCACTCTGTGCACTATGCCTGTAGATAAACAATGAGGCAGACGCACGCTCTGCCATTACTTCCCTAAGTGTCTGCACAGACGCGTTTCAGCTGCATCCTGGATTTCATACCAACCACTTCCTATTTCTACAGAAGAACTTCATGTGAGAAGATGAATATTAATTTCTAATTTCTGCAAGATTGGAAATTTTTCTGAGAAGGAATTATAATGCACAGAACACTGGAGGACAAATATGGGGTCAGAAACTTCAGTGTCCTCCATGCAAAGAGCAGTCATGGCCGTCACTCATTTTGACCAATCCTAGTCAGGTTGATTCATGGGGTTGTATGAGTTTAGAAGAGGTTTGGCCTCTTTCTGTGAACAGCGCCACTTTTTGCTATAGGCTGCGCTTGGTATTACAGCTCAGCCTCATTCAGCTGTGTTTGAATTACTTTATGGCTATTACAGGAGATATCTCCTATCCACAGGATATGTGATACTCTGGCTAATAAATGGAGGTCCAATCACTGAGACCATGGAAAATTTGGTCACCTGACCATGCTCAGCCACCGCTTTATACATTGTTTATAGGTCTTTCCATAGGCAATCTATATTAAAGTCATAGTGTAGTGCCCAGGAATAAGGTTACCTTTGATCATGGACAGTTACGGACATTTGCTATAATGGAAGGCCATTACCATCTCACTTTATTGTACTTTCAAGGCTTAAAGAGTCACTGTCGTATTTTTTTTTTTTTTTGCAGAAATCAATAGTCCAGGCGATTTTAAGAAACTTTGTAATTGGGTTTATTAGCCAAATCTGCCATTATCTGCATGTAAAAAGCCTTTTCCCAGGTCCCCCCCTCCTTCCTCTTTTTCATCCACTCTGAAAAATCTGAAAATTGTGACTTGTTGCAGGAGACGTCCCCTGTCTGTTCTAGGGAGAGGGGAGGGGGGAGGAGGAAGGAGGGAGTTAGCCGGCAGCAGAAAGCAGATAACAGAGGATTACAGGCACGGAGCTGGGTGACAGCTGTAATCGGAGCTCACACAGGTCACTGGTGACTGTCACAGGAGATATCCCGTGAGGGATTTGTAGATTAACTCTTTGTTGTCCTGTTTTGGTCTTTTCTTTAGCTCTCTCCATAGGAGAACAATGAAGACAGGGGGGAGAGCTTCAAACTGCTTTTTCATGATAAAAATGCATTTTTCGGATAATAAACCCAATTACAAAGTTTCTTAAAATCGCCTGGACTATTGATTTCTGCAAAAAAAAAATTCACGACAGTGACACTTTAAATTGCACTGTGTTGTTCTGTTATGCTAAATTGCACTGTGTTGTAGTATTGAACTTTGGTATGTAATTTTTTTGTTATGTTCACTGTATCTGCACCATACTCTGAAGGGGTTAATATAAAGCCGAGCTATGACACCAGAAGGTTATAATATGTGTGCAGAGCTGAGTTTTTGGAGGGACAAAAAACCTCATGTTGACATTTTGACCTTTTCAATATTTATGTTTAGAAAGAAACTGCTGTGTCATTCCCATAGACCTGTATGGAAACTCAATATAAGTCTACGGCAGACTAAAGATGAAACATTGTATATGTTAAAGGACAACTCCGACTAAATTTTTTTTTTTAGCTTACTTAACACACATTACAAATTTATATAACTTTGTAATGTGGTTAAATACCCGGTCTGGCCCCCTTCCCCCACTTTCGGACCTCCGACCCCCCGCCCGGAAGTTAAGGAATATACACATTACCTATTACGATCGTCACTGTCCTCTTCTCCCGGGCGGCATCTGGTGACGACAACGTCAGAGCCGGGGGGCGGTCCGGTTCTTCTTCCTCCTCGGCGTCTTCATAGAGAGTGAATGGGACGGAAAAGGGTGAACATGCGCACCAGCAGCCTTTTCATTGGCTGGAGCGCATCACATGGCTTCCAGCTTGCTCAGCCCTGATTGGCTGAGGTTGCTGGAAGCCATGTGATGCGCTCCAGCCAATGAAAAGGCTGCCGGCGCGCAAGCGCACTGGCAGCCTTTTCCATCCCCAGGACCTGGAAGTCAGAGACATCGCTGGACGGTGGTGACGGTTAGGCGGACGGCGGGCGAATGGAGTGGTGATCGTCACCGGAGGGATGGTGAGTATGGTGTCTGTGTGTGTCTGTGTTTTTTTTTTTTTGGGGGGGGTCCCGCCGGAGTTGTCCTTTAAGGCTGTGCTTCTCCACTCCTCCCCGCCCAATAGAAGGTTCTAGTCCTCTCACAAACAGTATAAAAGGAAGAGTCAGTCAGCAGCCCGTTGTTTGCAGAGAGAGACTAGAGAGGTGAAGAGACCCTGCTAGACTGCACAGAGAGCAGCAGCACGTGGTGACACCTTGGCAGTGTCTGCGGGCCAAACATTGGCACCACTTCAACCCTGGGCTCCGCAATAGAAACACAATCTCCATCTCAGCAACGTGTACTGAATAGGAATGACATGGGCTTTGGTGCTGTGCCCGTTCCATCCGCAGGGGGTTTCACATTTACCACACTGCAATGGCCAGGATCTGAGTCAACTCCAATCCCAGCAGTTTAACCTCTTAGATGCTGCTCTCAGTACTGACTATAGCACCTAGGTGGTTATAAAGAAGTGTGCCCTCATACCACCCTCATAGCAATGTTAAGGGGTACCAACACATTGTCATGTTAAAACCTGCTCTGATATGTACAAGAGTCTGATAGGATTGCCTAATAGAGTCTATAAAATGGAACAACCCTCCAAAAAAGGCTGAAATGATGCCACATCCTTAAAGGGGTTAAATAAGACGTTTGTTGTCTGGTATGACTCATGATGATACCAAGATATGTGGTTTACGAAAGACTGGAGAAAAAACTTCTGCGTAACCTTAACCAGAGAGTTATCGAGATGTACAGTAGTAAATTTACTGAAATGTATCAGCAGCGATGGCACGTCATATCACATCGGTTTCTTTTTGGATGTGATGTTTTTTATGATGATTTTTGATAGAGAAAGCAATAAATATTCCAGTTCTTAGACTGATCACGGAGCAGGCCGACATGTCCACTTTTGCCATGTAGTCTAATGGTCCCTATATATAAAACCATGCACCAGATCGGTGCTTGTGTGCCGTGCCTTTAAAAGTCACAAATAATTGAAGGATCTAACTTGCTGATAGTCCACTGTTGTGCAGGAGATGCCGAGGGTGAAGGTATGTCTCTTACCTTCATCCTTGGCACAGTTCTGGTGCATTTGTTTGCTCCATTGTCCGGTGAAACCATAAGGAGCTCTGGGGAGCCATTAGGAGCACTGCCCACCCCCATATAGACTGCCCCCGCCCCTGGGTGGCCCGCTCTATTAATTATCACTAGAAAGGGATGCGGGGCAGATCGGCACGCCTAATGGTCTCACCGGACTAACTACTAACTGCACCCGAATGGCACCAAGGAGGAAGGTGAGAGGCATACCTTCATCCTCTGCATCTTCTGCACAATAGAGGATTATAAGCAGGTTTGGTTTTTTTCTTACCTGCTGATAGTTCACCTTTTACCCCTTTAACCCAGTTTCTTGAGAACTTATCTATGGTGAGCTGAGCTAGAATCACTAGAACGATTCAGCTAAAGGTGCAGGCAACCAAATGAACTGACTTTTTACACGAGCCAATTATCATGCAATAAATTTTCGAAAGTGAAGCGATAATCTTCTGGTGTGAACGCGGCAACGAACATAAAGTCATTTGTATGTCGTTGACTGCAACTTTTGAGCCTACCTCAAAATCCTTGTTAATCATCCTCCAGTGTTATCATTCGGTCGTTCACAGGGATCAGTATTATCCTATTAAAAACAATTTGTAGCATTTTACCTCTTCGGCTAAACGCCTATTGTTTAATAGAAAAAAATCATTGCTTGTCATTCACTAAAGGAGCTCGATAACGTGTAAAAGGATCTGTACATGTGCACAAGTTGTTGTACTGACTAACTGGTCGATAGATCAGTAGGAGGCTTAGCTAGGGAGGAGGCTGGGCTAGGGAGGAGGCTGGGCTAGGGAGGAGGCTGGGCTAGGGAGGCTCCACCCACACACTCTAGAGAGTTCCACATATATTTGGATGGGCTTGTGTTTTGTATGCAATCCCGTCTCCTTTGCACCGACATAAATCTAACATCAGGTAGTAAAGTAGTGGTTTTACTAACACTTCACATATGCAGAACATATGACAACATCCATAAAGACTCACAGTAGAGGATTAACACAAAACAGATTGCAACCAGACTACAACCAGTAGGTTGGATCTGTACTGGGACACTGCATATGTGTTTGTCATGTGTGTTTTTTCCATGCTATATCATGTTGTATCTATGTAACTTGAGAAAGAAGTCCATGTAACCTTAAAACGCATTGTTTTTGAGATATTTAATTTGTAGTACTTAATTGGGCTACACGTCTTCTTACTCCTTGCCCCTGACCGATCTCCTCTGACCGACACCTGGATGCATGATATTCCCTCCCTGGATGCTATCTGGAGTTATCTGGCCTGCAGCTGCGTTCTCTCTAAATCACAGCGCAATATAGGGGAGTTTATCCAAGATCTCTTTCTATTCCATGTTATCACCGGATTGTGCGTCCGTCTCCTCTCTTTACACCTGATGTATATTTGTCTCCGAAAACCATGATGTGCTTTGGTGTCTGGTAGATGGAAAGCCCCTGCATCAGTTATTGACGGAAGGCCTCCACCCTGTAGGAGATATAAGGCCTCGGACAACAGAGACGGAGTTGATAGAATGTCATAAAATGTTAATATGTAGCAATGTTGGGGTTATTAGGCATTGTCTCTCCCAGGCGTGGTGACTGATTACATCCATTCATTCAGATGACACAGGACACTAGATCAGTAAATAGACAACGTTGTTAAATCAGCTTTCCCGAAATATTAGTTCCTTATAAAGATGGAAAATCCAGATAGGAATTATTGTTGAGGACAGTTCTGACCTCTATCTCCTGATTACTCCAAATACGCGTGATTTAACAAAAATGGCGCTAAGGATGAATGTAAGAAATGACCTTCATTCTCAACATCTCCGGCCCTATGGGGACACGGCACAGGCTCCTAACCTGCTGTTAGTTTCTCTTTAAGCGTGCGTTCACACGTACAGGATCTGCAGCAGATTTGATGGCGCAGATTTGAAGTTTCAGTGCAAAGTAACTCTGGGCCATCAAATCTGCTGCGGATCTGTACGTGTGAACGCACGCTTAAGAAAAAAATGTTTTAAGTTGTGGCGTGTGGTCTGTGGATGGAGATACTAGCGGTATCTTATCAAAAGTTTAGAGGTGTTTGATGGAGGATGTGGTTATAAATGGTCAGGATTTTGGCGACTTATGGGACCAGATCTGCAGTGACTCTCTATGACTCTCTAAGAACCCTCCGCAGGTTTCCTTCTAGTCTGTGTTATCTACAGATGTCATTGTTTATTATTTTCTTAGTATAGTTTCCACCTAATCTGTCACAATCTGCGCTTGCCAAGTGGGCGGGACATGAGTGGGTGTGGCCTCATGTGAGGAACTGTCTTAGACGATCAAGCTATCACGCGCCTTCTTTCTTTTTTAACAATTACGCCACCCCCCAAAAACTCTTTGTTTATTGAATGTGAAAGGTACGGTAAATTATTACTGCATACTGTATACTGAAAAGTCCTTTTTGTAAAAAAAATATCTTTATTTGACATTGCAATACAATACATTACACATTGAATTCAAGTTATAGTACATAAGAAGAGTGTACCTCCTGTATGTGCGGCTCCTCAGGGGACAAGCAATGCATAGGAACCAATCACAGTTCAGCTTTCATTTGTTGCTACGGTAAAGCTGATTGGTTGCTCAGGGTACCATGTCTTCTTCTCTGAGTCAGGGTATGTTCACACATATGGAATCCAGCCTGATTTACTCACTGTGAACATACCCTTAGACTCTATATATGAGGGCGGCTAGGTGTTATCTTCTGTACAGTGGTCAGTAGCATGGCACATTATATACAAGATTTTAATACATTTTGGAGGCTTTTATATAAGGTTACATCATAATTCACCCTGTGGGATAACAAAATGATTGAATCCACTATTCTGGGCAAAGAGAGATCCAGAAGGGAGACAAAATGTCCCACACATTCACTGAAATGCTACACTTAAAGGGAACCCGTCACCATAAAAATGCTACCTAAGCTATTGGCATCATGATATACAGCAGAAGAAGCTGAGCGGATTGATATACATACTATGGGAAAAGGTTTACTATAATGTAATTTATGATGTTTCCAGGCTAAAGAGTCCAGTCCATTATGTGACACCGCCCCCTGGACTCCTTATCACAGAATGAGCAGGGATGTCAATCACCATGTTCCAAGTTATACAAAATCTTTTCCCACAAAGATATATATCAATCTGTCCAGCTCTTCATGCTCTATAATATAATAGTGATAGAATAGATAGCATTGTCATGGTGACAGGTTCCCTTCAAGAAAATTAATAATACAAATATATATCATCTAATTTCTCATTCTACTGATTGGTCAGGGTCAGAACACTCAGACCCTGACTCATAAAAACTTACGACATGTCAAACGTTTTTTTATTAGTCACAGGTATGCTTTAACATTTAAAAAAAAAAAACACTGAAGGAATTGCTGTTTTTTTTTTCATTCTACCTAAAAAAGGTTAATCAATAAGCTAAACGTACCCAGAAATGTTGACACAAAAAAATTACAAAATAAAGTCCTATGTGGTTCCTAACCATAAAACATAAGCAATAGAAAGATGATCAAATTTTCCTAAAAAATGTTAAATATGAAATATAAGATGATGGAATTCTTAGAATTCTGAAAATCCGATAATCTGGTCCAAGCTTATGTCGTGTTCACATTAGTGAGGTTTCTGGAATGCCGACTGTTGGAAATTTGAAAGCTAAAGCGTCATGTTAGGCTGGGTTTACACTACGCTTTTGCAATCCTTTCTAATCATCCGTTTTTTTGCAAAAAATGGATGGAAAACACGGATGCAACTGTGTACATCCGTTTTTCCATTGACTTCCATTATGAAAAAAAGGGATCAGTTTTTTTTTTGGACGGACAAAAACGTGATCGACCATGTTTTTTGTCCGTCAAAAAAAAAACTGATCCGTTTTTTTTTTTTTTTTTTTTATGGAAATCAATGGAAAAACAGATGCACACAGTTGCATCCGTTTTTTTCCATCTGTTTTTCATCCGTTTTTTTGCAAAAAATAGATGAAAAAAACGAATTGCAAAAACGTAGTGTGAACCCAGCCTAAAAGTAACTATTTTTACCCAATTCTATGCAAATAAATTACGTCAAATATCCAGTAAGGTTTCATATACGGAGTGTAAGGCAAAAATATATCAGGACAAATTAAATAAAAAATTAAAAAAAAAAATATATACATTAAGTAATAAATAAACTTTTTTTTTATAGTTTAAAATAAAGATAAAAAGGTTTAAGGTTCAAGGTTCAACACTTTGGACTGATAGATCCCATAAGAAATCCCATACATAGATATAGACTGAAATGGTAAAATGTTTCATTGAAGTACTAGGGATGACTCCTTTTTTCCCCGACAGGCCACTGTAGTTACAAGCCACACCTTCCTGACCCTGGGAACCATCTTGTATCTTTTCCCATTGACTCAGCGGCTATAACGGCGGCCGTTACAGGTTTGCTTCTGTTTTCCATGTACAGATTTCCGAGGTTCCATAAAAATGAAGTAAAATCGTGTGATTTAAATGATTCATGCATACAGTATAGTGGAACATATAAAATACAAAATCACTGGCCAGAATAGATATAAGACAGCATATAAATTGTAAACCTCAGCCACTAAGAAAAACAATATATTTACATACGTCAGTGCACACATGGTATATATGTATTTTATGCTACATTAACAACATTAAAGCGGACCTGTCAGTAGCTTTTGCTGACTAAAGTAAAGCCAGTGTACAATAGGCTTCATACTTTGAATCAGAAGATATAACTCTTATTTCAATCTATCTCTCCAGCACTGAGATATCAGTTTTGCACATTTCCTGCATATCAGGAGATAAAGAACATAGGGAGTGTTCCCAGGGCAGCAAAAGCCCAGCAAAGTTCATGGAAGAGGTGCTTATATGGAGGCAAAAGGAGTATTATGAGAGAAGGGCAAAGCTTTTATCTGAATGCTGGAGTGATAGATTGAAATAAGAGTGAACAGGTCTAATTTATATAGGATTTGATCCAATATGAAAAACATCACAGAAATATAAATGTAACATCCCCTGAAGAACTGGAATCTGATCAGCTGACCAAACGCTTACATTTCACTGTCTATCCCAACATGATGAAGTAAAATGACTTACTTTATACACTTGATCTTATGAACTCCTTTAAATGGGCAGTGTCATGGACTATGTTATGCTTTACATATGTAGATGTAAGAACTGAGTTGCTTTGTAAATGCATCACATTGTTTATGTTACACCAATCTAGCCACTATTTATTGAACTCCAGAGCTCACTATTCCGCTGGGGGGGGGGGGGGGGGGGTATATAAATTACATTACTTATCCTGTACTGATCCTAAGTCACATCCTGTATTATACTCCAGAGCTGCACTCACTAGTTTTTTTTTTTTACATTTATGTTAGATGTAACCCGTTTTAACTGCATTTCCTTGTGACAACAGAATGACGGAACGAAAGTTCAAAATTTACATACATACAATTTTTTGACTATAGAACACTTTATAATATATTACTATAGTACACCTGTATCGGTAATACAATATGGTCATTAAAACATTTGCTGACTTGAGCAGCTAGTCAGTGCCATTATACATACAATATATATATATATATATATATATATATAGAGGTTACTCGGAATGTTGCTTTTTGGAGAAAAAGATGAACACCCCAATTCCTTCAGAGCTCTACAGTGTCCGTGTCTTGTCCATTTTAGATGGACCTCCTTCCTTAGGATGGAAGTGTCCGTCTTAGCCATGACTGTCTTTGAGGCTATAAGACTACACAAGGTTTCCAATGACAATCTTAGGCAGTGGTTGAATACAATAAGTAACTGTGCTTGCTATCCATGAAGTCTCAAGTGGAGGACCTATCTGTATTGCTGTCTCTAAATGGAAGCTCGCACGTGGATGGGCAATCCTTCTTACATGGGCTGAAGTCCCTTACTTTTTGTAAGATGACAGATACAAATTTGAAAAAAGTTTTCTTGACAGTCGTTGACGTGAAATAGAAAACAACGGGGTCCAACGTGGCATTTAACGTGCTAAAAAGCAGAGCATCCACCCTCCACTTCGGACTCTCATTTTGTATGAATCCAACAATATGAGATATATTGTACGGAGCAAAGCAAACGCAAAAGTTGACAAGAGTGGCCATGGCCAAGCCAATAGCTCGCTGCTTCCTCTTCTTTTGGATGTTGGGTAAGGACATCAGAATCCGGATGAAGTTTATGTAACAAAAAATAGTTATGATGGATGGAACGAAGAAGAGAGCGAGTCCCAACTCTAAACGGACCGGTAACAGAACCTTCAATTGCTCCTTATTAAATTGTTCATAGCATTTGGTTTCGTTGGTTAATGAGATGTTGTTGGGTATAATGTACTGGACCACATAAACTATACTGCAGTGAGCACAGGCTACAAACCAGAAGATGATGCTCGCGAATGTGGCATAGGTAGGTTTTCGATGGAGCTTGTATTTGATTGGAAAAGCCACTCCAAGGTAACGTTCTACACTGACGGCCGTAAGGAACAATGTGCTAATGTAGATGCTGCTGTAATAGCAAAACCCTGTAAGGGGGCAAAGAAACAATGGCATATCCCAGATCATACCATTGGCTGCCTCTCGCATCTTTAAGGGAAGGAAGAGTAACAAAAGAAGGTCCGAGATGGTCAGGTTAAGGAGAAGGATGTCCACCGGAGTTGGCTTCTTACGGACCTTGACTAGAAAGGCGTAGAAAGCCAAGAGATTGGAAGGCAGGCCCATGATGAAAGTCACAATGTAGATGGCCAGGACTATTCGATTGTGGTCTTCATCAACTATCAGGCCCCTTTAAAGAAAAGAACAAGATCAGTCAAGATGGAAGAAGCCATGACTAACTCAAAGCCATAGGTATTGGTTGTAAAATCATCAATGTATGAAATGAATAAGAGAACTAAATAATACAATTCTGGTTCTACAAACATTAGCCATATCACCACTAAGGTTGTCCTGAATATTGTAAAATTGTAGTTATGGTGGAACTGTCATCTTCACAATCAAGTAGGGTCTTAAACTCATGGAACAAGCCATTTTTTATTTTCTACAGTCATTAAAAGAAAAACTTTTCATATGTCAGAGAGTCATGTCAAAAGCTTTGATCAGTTGGGGGTCTATGGGTACTATTGCACTCAGCGATAATTGGGCCGATCCGCCTGATTATCCCTCCGTATAATAGAAATAATGATCAACCAATGAACCGATCATCTGCTGATTGTTTCTTTAGGCCCAAACCGCACATCGTTAAGTGTAATAGTGATGCAACCTGACAGTTAATACTTTATGTGTCTACACTCCCGGTCTTCTCCTGCACTCTGCATCTGAGCTGACAAGCTGCTCAGCCAATCACTGGCCACGCCGGGACGCAGCAGAAGACCAGGAGTGTGGGCAGATAAAGTATTTACTGTTTAGGCAAGGGCTGCACAGACAATGCTAAAGATGTCCGTGCAGCCCTTGCTGAACAATTATTGGGCCCAGTAAACGAGTTTACTATATGATTGGCCCTTCATCAGCCCGTGTAATAGGATCATAAGTGTTCAGATTGTGACCGATCAGGAGAAAGAGGCCGGAGAGGTCCACGCTTAGCATCTTCACTTCTTTTGTTTTACGTGTCCTCGATGGACATCCAATGTAAGTCTATGGAGCCGTCTATGTCTCATTTTGTCTCATTTCCCTGTTTGTTCTACTGACCGGTCAGTGTCTGAGGATAAAAACTTTTGGTATGTCTTTTTTTTTTACTGACTTTTTATTAAGAGGTAGTCTGGACACTGAAAATGTTTTATATATTTCTGGAACCACAAAGAAAATTATAAAAAAAAACCCTGTTCTCACCTACCATGCTTGCTCGAGGGTCCTCCTGTGATGTCTTTGAGTCCTTCACTGAATGTTCTGTTGACCGCTACTTCCGAGACAAACTTGGCAGTGAAGGTTCGATCAGCCAGTCATTGGCCACTGCACTGTCCCTCTTGGCAGTGATTGGCTAAGCAGGCTGTCAGAGGCGGCAAGAACATTCAATGGAGGTCCAAATGATATCACAGTAGGACCCAGAGGGAGCACGTTAGGCGAGTATGTTTTTTTTTTACTATGATTAAAAATGAATGTATTGTAAGATAAGGAACTGTAGCATGGTGGACTAATGTGTAGCCTTGCTGTCTTGTACTATTAGGGTACCTGGTGGACTAATGTGTAGCCTTACTGTCTTGTACTATTAGGGTACCTGGTGGACTAATGTGTAGCCTTGCTGTCTTGTACTATTAGGGTACCTGGTGGACTAATGTGTAGCCTTACTGTCTTGTACTATTAGGGTACCTGGTGGACTAATGTGTAGCCTTGCTGTCTTGTACTATTAGGGTACCTGGTGGACTAATGTGTAGCCTTGCTGTCTTGTACTATTAGGGTACCTGGTGGACTAATGAGTAGCCTTGCTGTCTTGTACTATTAGGGTACCTGGTGGACTAATGTGTAGCCTTGCTGTCTTGTACTATTAGGGGACCTGGTGGACTAATGTGTAGCCTTGCTGTCGTGTACTATTAGGGTACCTGGTGGACTAATGTGTAGCCTTGCTGTCGTGTACTATTAGGGTACCTGGTGGACTAATGAGTAGCCTTGCTGTCTTGTACTATTAGGGTACCTGGTGGACTAATGAGTAGCCTTGCTGTTGTGTACTATTAGGGTACCTGGTGGACTAATGTGTAGCCTTGCTGTCGTGTACTATTAGGGTAACTGGTTTTATTAGGACCAGCATCATATAAGCTACGTGCATTAATTTGTATCTTGCTCTCTGAAACTCTAGTAACCCAGAGGACCACAAAATCCTGAGATCCCATAATGCACACGCACCTCAACCACTTTATTCTTCCCGGCCTCGCTGTATATAGGCTCTATGTTGTTATTGTCTGTTAAACATTGAGGATCTGTTGGCCGGATATGAATATATCCTCATGAGGTTTTATGATGTGACTCATTACGGAGTTATATAACCAGCCAGACTTTAATTGAACTGTTCAGGGCTGAGCGGGTCCGTCGCTCCTTTGTCTCTAATGACCACAGTAATAAATATAGTCAATTAAATGCCGGTTGTTGATCAGGTGATTTTCATGGATCAGCTCCTCTTAATGAAGATAAGATATGCCATGGAAGCAGCCGACGCATTTCCAAGTTAATATTCAAAGCATCGTGGAAATAGAGAGTGTGAAGTAACAATGGCAGCACCCCAGGGGGTTGGTATTCAATTCACGCGCAATATTCTGCAAATTATATACACTTGTTTCGGAAAAATCACGTTTAACCTAATACCCTTGGGACTTGTAAGAACCCATTACTTCTCCTCAGTACCTGGTATACACCAGACAGTAGCCAACTTTGTGCATTGCCCCCTGTCTGCCCCAGTTCTGAAACCACCAAACATCCATTTTGAGGCTTAGTTTTCAATTTCATGTTGTAATTCCTGAATAAACAGTTGCTCAGTACTGCAATTCTCAAAATGCATTGCTTTCCCTCAGCTTAGACCTTCCACCCTGCCTACTCCACTCCCCCAGCACTTCTACTAGTTCCCTGTCCAAAGCTGTTGCAGAACAAACTTTTGCACAATTAGTGAGGTTGCTGCATTCAGTCTCTATCTGCTCTTTCTGTGGCACTGTTCAGCACAAGGCAATAAGGCAGTATACTGTTATTACCTTACCCTTCCTACTAAATCTCTCTCTCTCTCTCTCTCTCTCTCTCTATATATATATATATATATGGAACTAGAGCTCAGAGGCAAGATCAGAGGAGGGAGAAGACCAGGAGGTATACACATTTTCTTCTATTCCCTATTTCCTGTCAGTGGTGAAGCAGTCTGAAGCTATTACTATTACTGATTACATTATATTAGTAAGTTACATATCATGGAGTCATAGTTTTAATTAAATATAATATTTGGATACCGGAATAAGCCCCTTTAACTGTGTTGTAATTCTAAGTCTCTTGTACTTGTAATTCTTGGCTTCTCTCCATATTTAGAATCTTTGGAATCTCTTTGACGTTTCTGTTCTGATATTATTATGAATATGGAGAAGTGATTAGAGAATTTTTGCCCATGTAAACACTGATCCATATTCACAATAATCTGCACGGATTGTGCAAACACGAAAAGTGTTTGTTATTCGGCAGCTTTACACAACCTGGGTAAATAGTGGTGGAGAACGGGCCGTCTGAACACAGCCTGCCGACAACATCACTTCCCAGTGTTACTGGCAATTAAAATATCGGGAATTCCCAACATCTCATGCTTATAGAGTCATTGCTAATAGCTAATTCATGTAAGACAAAGGATAGCATGAGACTGGAGATTAGTAGGAGTTGATCTTAGGTCACATATCCTCCTCCATGTCATCGTTCGACACGTCTATTAGTCAGAAACTGGGAAACGAAATTGCCAGATGCCTCCAGGACTCCGCTGTCTTGATGTCTCCAATAGAGATGAGTGTAATTCTCAGAATTATAGTCACTCTAAAAAACAGTCTACACATCCCTGCTTAAACACCATTTTTTTTGTCGTGACAAAACAAACAAGACAAAAAAACAGAAGAAGAATCTGTACAATTCTATAAAAAGAAAAATAATTTAGAGGGAAAAAAAAATCCAACATAATGTGGATGTGTAAGTGTAAACAGTCCCTTATAATAGGGGATGGGGTTGCATTTAGGATTAACCAATCAGTCCTTACAGTCCACTTTACAGCAAAAGCTATAGTCTGTAAATGGCTTATAATGCAGGGATCTCCATGTTGAAAGGGGAAGGGTACAAAAAATTTCCAAAGCATTAGAAACACCAGGGAACTGGTGAAGACGTCATCATATAGGGGCAGATTTATTAAACTTGTGCCCCTGGTTTAGATAGGCGCAGAAAAAGGACGGGGCTTTATACAAGACTGGCGTACTCCACCATTCCTGCTGCCCTGCTACCTCTCGCCTGTCCATGGATCTCATTATTCTGCTTCCGCTGCTCATGTCACCCCATTACAACTGCTACTCCTGCCCTGGCCTCCATGTTGGCTACTGACGCTCCTGCCCTGGCCTCCATCTTGGCTACTGCTGGGCCTTCACTGGCCTCTATGTTGACTACTGCCGCTCCTGCCCTTGCCTCCATGTTGGCTACTACTGGGTTTTAACTGGCATCCATGTTGACTACTAGTGTGCCTGCCCTTGCCTCCATGTTGGCTACTACTGGGCCTTAACTGGCATCCATGTTGACTACTGCTGTGCCTGCCCTTGCCTCCATGTTGGCTACTGCTGGGCCTTAACTGGAATCCATGTTGACTACTGCTGTGCCTGCCCTTGCCTCCATTTTAGCACAACAGTGACATCACCAATGCAAGTTAAGACATTAACAAGAACTGGATGTTAAAAATTGACAAAAAGACAAAGAAAAAAATTGGCCTGGGAAACTACCAAGAGTTTACAGCAACAATTTAAGAGCTGCAGGTATTTCTGGCAAGTACTGGTTGTGTACTGCATGTGATAACAGTCTCTTCATACCTCAGGGCTATTTGGTACAGTGGCAAGATGGAAGCTATTTCTTACAAACAAAGAAAAAACATTCAAGCCCGGCTATGTTTTACCAAAACCTACATCAAGTCTGGCAAAAGCCCGTGGGAATGTGTTATGTTATCTGATGAGACCAAGGGTGAACTTTTTGCCCATAATTCCAAAAAGTATGATTGGCGCGAAGCCAACGCTAGGTGTCATCAACTGATGTGTGATGTATGATGGAGGCAGCGCTATGCTTTGGGCCTGTTTTTTTCCAACTGAAACTGGGACTGTAATCAAAGTTAAGGGAATAATGAATAGTTCCAACTATTAGTCAATTTGGGCCAATTTGCAGCAACGTCCGTGATTAATAGAAAATTTTTGTTGCACTGCAGTCAATGGAATACATTTACACATTGTATACACTCCGACCGGGATCCCTAGTGGCCGCACAAAAAACTGACATGTTAGTTATTTGCGTCCCCTATTCATTGAATACAGCTTACAGCTCACACAATGGAGAGTGTGGCTCTGGCCACACTCTCCATTGTCAGCTATGGTGAATTGGGATGCTAGTACACATGGATGCGCCCTCATCCCAATTCAGCACAAACAAAGTTCATACGGCCAGGTCACAGAATGGCTGCAGTCATGAAGCATGTAAACCGGGCCTAACAAAAGAATGGTTTCCCCAAAAAAGGATCAACATTTTGAATGGCCCGGCCATAGACACGGCCACATCCCGCTCCTGGACTCCTGCCAGCAGTTGGGACCTGGATGCCTTGCTTAGCCTATGACTGGGGCGGGGCACCGCTGCAGTCACTCATTGGCCGAGTGACTAAATCCTACCAGTTTGTGATGCACTCCAAAACCGGGAGAAGATTACATCCAACGATGTACGGGAGCCTAATGTTGTGGTTCAGCGTGGGCACAGGGGGTAGTAAGCATACTGTCTTTATTATGTTCTCCTCAGACCTGACTTCTTCTTTAAGGCGCCTTTGAGCAAGAGTCAGGGCAGGAGGCCGGGGAGTCTATGGCGCTACTGTTCTGCTCTCTCTTCCTGGCTATATCTCCTGATCCCAGTGGGTCTCAGTAATGTGACCCGGTGGGATCAATAACTTTTGACAATATCTGAAAACGTCAAAAGTTATATTTAGTGACAGGTACTCTTTTATGATTTCCCCCACCATACTTCCTAATAGCATTTCCAGGGTCATTCATTCACCCACAATCCACTTGTTTATCTATGGAACTTCCACTTTAATTATCCTGCTCGCTGCCAGATTACATGCTGTGGGCAGAGTCAACATCCCACATGATAAGACATCTCAGCCTGCTCACACAGTCTCCCTATTGATATCGCCTCCTAATCTGTTACATCAAAGACCTTTCTACAGCAGGACATATTGACACAGCTGGCAGCCCATAGAAATACTGTGTGTATATATATAAGATTGCTGAAAAATCTACAAACATGAATTAAACCTACAATGTAACAAGTGACATTAGTGGTGGTTCCCGGGATTTCACAAGGAGAATTTTATTTCCTGTAAGACAAGGAAATGTCCTCTGATATAGATATAGTCCCCTATCAGTTATCTGCCCCAGGATGGCCGATACTAAGAGGATAGCAGGAAACATTCCAGTGTTATATCCCATAAACTACTATCGAACTGAATCCATTTTTATTATTATGCATGTCCCAACCCCCTGGTGCAAGAGGAAGCAAGAGAAAGCATGGTTCTCATATTTCCAAGAAGGGATTTTTAAAAAAACTCTTGCCCAGTGTTTCCCCTGCTGATTAGCATACAAATATAACTACTATAATACTGCTTCTATATACAAGAATATAACTACTATAATACTGCCCCTATATACAAGAATATAACTACTATAATACTGCTCCTATATACAGGAATATAACTACTATAATACTGCCCCATATATACAAGAATATAACTACTATAATACTGCTTCTATATACAAGAATATAACTACTATAATACTGCTTCTATATACAAGAATATAACTACTATAATACTGCTTCTATATACAAGAATATAACTACTATAATACTGCTTCTATATACAAGAATATAACTACTATAATACTGCTCCTATATACAAGAATATAACTACTATAATACTGCTCCTATATACAGGAATATAACTACTATAATACTGCTTCTATATACAAGAATATAACTACTATAATACTGCTTCTATATACAAGAATATAACTACTATAATACTGCTTCTATATACAAGAATATAACTACTATAATACTGCTCCTATATACAGGAATATAACTACTATAATACTGCTCCTATATACAGGAATATACTACTATAATACTGCTCCTTTATACAAGAATATAACTACTATAATACTGCTCCTATATACAAGAATATAACTACTATAATACTGCTCTTATATACAGGAATATAACTAATATAATACTGCTCCTATATACAAGAATATAACTACTATAATACTGCTTCCTATATACAAGAATAAAACTACTATAATACTGCTCCTATATACAGGGATATAACTACTATAATACTGCTCCTATATACAGGAATATAACTACTATAATACTGCTCCTATATACAGGGATATAACTGCTATAATACTGCTCATATACACATAAATATAACTACAATTATACTGCCTACTATATAGCCATGTTTTTCTAAGCCTGGACAACCCCTTTAAGCATTGTGATAGGTGGCAGTTTGTGCGAGATATTGCTTTGTGTAGTCCTGTGGCAGAGCCATGTAATGGTCTATAAGGACGGCACTACATCATCCTACTGTACTATTTCTCATACTTTTGGCCAAAGGAGACAAGAAGTAGAAGAGGTCGGAGGTCGAGCATACGGTACTTCTGGATGTGTCACTGTTTCCCCAGGGACAATATTTATGGAGAAACAGAACACAAATAAAGGCTGAATCTTCCCATATTCTCCATATTGCGGGTTGGTAGAATGTCACAACATTTACTAACACATGTAATGGATGCCTCCCCCGGGGACTGATAGTAAGCTGTGCACTGGGAGGTTATTTATCAAGGATACAGAGGAGGAAACACAGGCTTTAAAGAGCTCAGTGCTTGCTAAGGCTAGGTTCACACGGCCATTGTTTTACATGTTCATCCGTCCGATAACGCATTATCGGCCATATGAACATTGCTTTAAAATCATAGCGATCCGCCTGCTGTATGGGTGTGTCTGAGAATCCATTAAAGGGAACCTGTCACCCCCCGTGCCGGGGTGAAAGGCTCCCGACCCCCCACTACAGCCCCCTATACTCACCTGATCCCGCTGGGTCCCGCTTCTGGATCCGGTCGGGTCACAGAGATATCAGCCGCTGCAGCCGGGCACGCACGCTGAGAGATGAGTCCAACGCTCATAGAGAATGATGGAGCGCTGGACTCTTCGTCATTCTCTATGAGCGTTGGACTCATCTCTCAGCGCGCGCGCCAGGCTGCAGCGGCTGAGATCTCCGTGACCCAACCGGATCCAGAAGCGGGACCCGGCGGGATCAGGTGAGTATAGGGGGCTCTAACGGGGGGTCGGGAGCCTGTCACCCCGGCACGGGGGGTGACAGGTTCCCTTTAAGCATTGGTTCTCAGTCACACTACGTCATACGCGGTCAATTATGGGAACTGTAAAGTGAGCAAAAGAAAGTGGATGGGACTCACAATGCCAGCGCTGACCAAAGCGTTGGTCAGAGGACGCTCCAATGTAAATGGGCAACATGAATTTAATAAAATAAGGATTAAAATAAAAAATATATACTAGATAAAAATGTACATGA
This sequence comes from Dendropsophus ebraccatus, assembly GCF_027789765.1. Lineage (NCBI taxonomy): Eukaryota > Metazoa > Chordata > Amphibia > Anura > Hylidae > Dendropsophus > Dendropsophus ebraccatus. The sequence continues at coordinate 79,568,742 of NC_091465.1, read as the reverse complement.
GAATAAATATATAGCACAGTATAACGCGTTTCAGGAGTATGAACCTCCATTCATCAGATACAAGGTAATGCACTACCTTGTATCTGATGAATAGCGGCTGCAGAAAACCCTGTCAGTTTACACAATGGAGCTTGTGGCTCCGGCCGCACGCTCCATTGTGTGCAGTGGGGAATTCTGATGTGGGTGCGCACGGATGCGCCCGCACCCGAATTCAGCTGCTGTAAAGATCATCTGTGACCCGGCCAGGTCACGGAGCGGCCGGTCTCTTACAGAGTGGGAACATGGCCTTACAATAGATATAACACTTAAGGTTTATATCCGCATCAGTAGAAGAGTGAGTGCTAATAGAGATATCCCTGCTTGCTCTGCTACACTGTGACACGGATGGCGTCCATAGGCTCCTTTTACATGGCCCGATATATGGCCGTGCAGTGACACAAATTGGGCTTTTGTTTGCATTCAGACGGCGCATCTTCCCGCTCCTTGGCAGATCACCGACACTTTTACACGGGCTGATTATCGGCTGGAGGAGAGGTTTCTGGCAATGCTCCTTGACGATAATCAGCCCTTGTAAAAGGACCTGTCAGTCTAATGTCTGTTCTAATGCTAAATAGAGATGAGTGAGCACTAAAATACTCAAACTCTCAATCAAGTAACGAACCCCATTAAAGTCAACGGGAGACTTCCGCATTTTGTTCAGGCGCCTCTTATTTGCCAGAGGGAAGGGTGTCTGGTTCACCTGAAAACCTCAGAAAATGATGGAGAAACCACGGAAATGGAAAAGGAACAGCAGGGAGGCATTATAGACTCCCAGGTTGCTGTATATGCTGTACTACCTGTATACTGTACCATCAGACTGAATAGATACCACCTAATACTGATATTGTAGTTATAAATTAATGCTAGTACTCCTATTGTGTATTCCAATAACACAAACTGTAGCACAGTTTACGACTGCATATACCCGCTATATACCAGTACCAGTATACCATATAATAATGGTATATTGTAATATGATTTTTGTCCTGAAAAGAGTGTTTTTGTAAGCTAATCACCTGCCTGACTAACCACACTAAGCCCTACACCTGCTCTGTCCCTGCTCCAGCAGCTCTCCCTGTCAGCTAACCAAGCATCTGAAGACCTGGCTCTATATACACCCAGGTCACCTGATCCAGCCGGCCAATCACTGCTCTGCTTGAAGCCAAAATGGCTGTGGCATAGCAGGACCTCCCAGCTCCTTCCCTGCATGTTTATTGGCTGATTAAAGCCGCCAAATATGCGGATAGGAGACTATCAATGTTATTCAAGCACCATGCGGTATTTGTTAGAGTATCGAATACTTTTTTCCAGCACTCCAATACTCGAAAATCAAAAGTTTGCTATGGGGCCCAGTTATTCCTAGTTAGGAGTAGGGACCATCTCACAGTTAGGGGGAAGATCAACTACATAGACGGGTCAGGGAGCTGGGTTGTGTTCAGGGATCGCTGTTCCCCTCTGACCTGACATCTCCCGTCTCCTTCCTGCACACACTTATCCAAACTTTTCATGTCTCAGAAGTTTTTCCGAATGTTGGGGAAACTTTGATGTCACTGCAGCCAGTCATGTGACAGAGGAGGGTATCTCATACGCTAAACAGCCAGAACATTGAACTGTCTGATAACGGGGTAAGCCAAGGACTTTTATTCTATTTTGTGGCATTTTTTTTATTTATTTAAAGGGATATCGCTGTGTTGGCTTCATAGCCGTCTCGGTTTGAGTTATGGAGGATTCTAGGGTCGGTGGGAGACGTTCTCTATTTCTGCATACATGGATGGCGGCAGATTTACTGCTCAAGGTTTACAATCCAAATTTTCTCTCCTGTATTAACAAGATGGGAATTTTATGGGACTTTCCGGGGCCTCTCCGGGGCAGAGTCTGCTCTGTGTCAGGTTTATAGCAGCACATCGTGTTCCTGGGTCCTAAGATGCCAGTCTATCCCCTCTATGTACCTGGTGGGAATCACAAAAATCCAAAACTGGTGTGAAACTGCTAGTAATTATTATAGGAACTCCGCTATAAGTGTATGTGCCTGTGGGCAGTGCTGTCCTGGGGGGCATAAAACTTCCATTAATTTCAATAAAGCTTCATGGTATCGCTGTAGTGGTGAAGGGACATTTCACTTCTTTTTTCACAATTTACTATGTTTCCCATTAAAGTCAATGAGAGTTAAAATTTTTAGGTGAAACTGCACTGATCCTTAATGTACCACCAGGTCCTACTGTAATGAAGAATCAAAGAGGAGTTGTGGCTCAGTGTTTGTGCGGCACTCTGGCACACCTCACCACTGCTTCCTCCTCCCTCTTCTTCATGAGTGATCAATGCTGCCCGGCCTCCGGCTTGCTCCGCTGTCAGTCAGTATCTGCCAACAGAGGACTGATCTGCAATTAGATATAGTTGAAACACCTGTGTTGGAGCGGTGTTCTAGGAGTAAATCACCTGTCTAGAGACCATCACCACTTGGTTTTCTTAGGTTCAATTCCCCTGATGATGAAATATAGTTATTTTTTTTTATTTTTTTTCCTCATTATTGTATCATTTGTAAAAGTGCAAAGAATTCCCAAGCAAACCATTCCAAATTAGTTTTTAAATTAGTTTTTTTTTTTAAACATACAATGATGAGAAAAATTTGGCCATGATTGGGAATTCTTTGCACTTTTAAAAATGATACAATAATGAGAAAAAAATTAAAAAAATAAATAACTATATTTCACTTCCATCAGGGGATTCAAACCAAAGGGAAAAAATGTTGCTGGTCTCTAGACGGGTAGTTTAATTCTAGACTAGAGCTCCAACACAGCCTAGGAGATTCAACTATATCTGATTGCAGATCAGTCCACTGACTGACAGCTAAGTGAGCAGGAGGCCGGGCAGCATATAAATTCATGGAGAGGGAGGAGAAAGCAGTGGTGAGGTGTGCTAGAGTGCGGCATAAATGCTGAGACACAACTCCTCTTTGACTCTTCATTAGAGTAGGAGACCTGAGATTGTGCATAATCCACTCCACAGACAAATTACCAAAAGGTACAATGCTCACAAGGGGACTGCCAGCTACAGCACACTGTCAGCACCTCAGGTAGGGCCCGGGTGCTGACAGATTCCCTTTAAGTGATCTACAGGAGTGTAATACACAACAATGCACTGAACTGGACTGTAATGTGCTACAGACTAATATATCACAACATATATGTGCAATGTGCTACAGTGTAATGTACTGTAGTGTAATGTGCTAACATGTAATGTGCTATAGTGTAATGTACTGTAGTGTAATGTACTGTAGTGTAATCTGGTATAGTGTGATGTGCTGTAGTGTAATGTGCTGCAGTGTAATGTGCTATAGTGTAATGTGCTGCAGTGTAATGTGCTGTAGTGTAATGTGCTGTAGTGTGATGTGCTGCAGTGTAATGTGCTGTAGTGCGATGTGCTGTAGTGTGATGTGCTGTAGTGTAATGTGCTGTAGTGTGATGTGCTGTAGTGTATTGTGCTGTAGTGTAATCTGGTACAGTGTAATGTGCTGTAGTGTAGTCTGGTATAGTATATTGTGCTGTAGTGTAATGTGCTGTAGTGTAGTCTGGTATAGTGTAATGTGCTGTAGTGTAATGTGCTGTAGTGTAATGTGCTGTAGTGTAATCTGGTATAGTGTAATGTGCTGTAGTGTGATGTGCTGTAATGTAATGTGCTGTAGTGTAATGTGCTGCAGTGTAATCTGGTACAGTGTGATGTGCTGTAGTGTAATGTGCTGTAATGTAATGTGCTGTAGTGTAATGTGCTGTAGTGTGATGTGCTGTAGTGTAATGTGCTGTAGTGCGATGTGCTGTAGTGCGATGTGCTGTAGTGCGATGTGCTGTAGTGCGATGTGCTGTAGTGCGATGTGCTGTAGTGTAATGTGCTGTAGTGTAATCTGGTATAGTGTAATGTGCTGTAGTGCAATGTGCTGTAGTATAATGTGCTGTAGTGTAATCTGGTATAGTCTGATGTGCTGTAGTATAATGTGCTGTAGTATAATGTGCTGTAGTGTAATGTGCTGTAGTGTGATGTGCTGTAGTGTAATGTGCTGTAGTGTAATGTGCTATAGTGTATTGTGCTGTAGTACAATGTGCTGTAGTGTAATGTGCTATAGTGTATTGTGCTGTAGTACAATGTGCTGTAGTATAATGTGCTGTAGTGTAATGTGCTGTAGTGTGATGTGCTGTAGTATAATGTGCTGTAGTGCAATGTGCTGTAGTGTGATGTGTTGTAGTGTAATGTGCTGTAGTGCAATGTGCTGTAGTGTGATGTGTTGTAGTGTAATGTGCTGTAGTGTAATGTGCTGTAGTGTGATGTGCTGTAGTATAATGTGCTGTAGTGTAATGTGCTGTAGTGTAATCTGGTACAGTGTGATGTGCTGTAGTGTGATGTGCTGTAGTGTGATGTGCTGTAGTGTGATGTGCTGTAGTGCGATGTGCTGTAGTGCGATGTGCTGTAGTGTAATGTGCTGTAGTGTAATGTGCTGTAGTGTAATGTGCTGTAGTGTAATCTGGTATAGTATAATGTGCAGTAGTATAATGTGCTGTAGTGTAATGTGCTGTAGTGTAATGTGCAGTAGTGTAATGTGCTGTAGTGTAATCTGGTATAGTATAATGTGCTGTAGTGTATTGTGCTGTAGTGTAATGTGCTGTAGTGTAGTCTGGTATATTATAATGTGCTGTAGTGTAATCTGGTATAGTGTAATGTGCTGTAGTGTGATGTGCTGTAGTGTGATGTGCTGTAATGTAATGTGCTGTAGTGTAATGTGCTGCAGTGTAATCTGGTACAGTGTGATGTGCTGTAGTGCGATGTGCTGTAGTGCGATGTGCTGTAGTGTGATGTGCTGTAGTGTAATCTGGTATAGTGTAATGTGCTGTAGTGTGATGTGCTGTAGTGTATTGTGCTGTAGTGTAATGTGCTGTAGTGTAATGTGCTGTAGTGTGATGCGCTGTAGTGTAGTCTGGTACAGTGTAATGTGCTGTAGTGCGATGTGCTGTAGTGCGATGTGCTGTAGTGTGATGTGCTGTAGTGTAATGTGCTGTAGTGTAATCTGGTACAGTGTGATGTGCTGTAGTGCGATGTGCTGTAGTGCGATGTGCTGTAGTGCGATGTGCTGTAGTGCGATGTGCTGTAGTGCGATGTGCTGTAGTGTATTGTGCTGTAGTGTAATGTGCTGTAGTGTGATGTGCTGTAGTGTGATGTGCTGTAGTGTGATGTGCTGTAGTGTGATGTGCTGTAGTGTGATGTGCTGTAGTGTATTGTGCTGTAGTGTGATGTGCTGTAGTGTGATGTGCTGTAGTGCGATGTGCTGTAGTGTAATGTGCTATAGTGTGATGTGCTGTAGTGTGATGTGCTGTAGTGTAATGTGCTGTAGTGTGATGTGCTGTAGTGTATTGTGCTGTAGTGTGATGTGCTGTAGTGTATTGTGCTGTAGTGTGATGTGCTGTAGTGTGATGTGCTGTAGTGCGATGTGCTGTAGTGTATTGTGCTGTAGTGTACTGTGCTATAGTGTAATGTGCTGTAGTGTGATGTGCTGTAGTGTAATCTGGTACAGTGTGAATTGCTGTTGTGTGACAATATCCTTTTTTAATAAACAATCTAATAGACAGAGGTTCTGTAATGAGAATGAGGAAGTGCAGGTGATAAAAGGTGTGATATATATAGTAATTGGCACAGATAAGTGACACACTGCTATGACTGATGTAGAACAATCTACTTATGGGCACAGATCATAGTGATAGGGGAGCCGGCCGTACCATAATCTTTGCATATTATCACATGATGAAAAATGACCTGGTTGTTTATTGTGGGAATAAAATACACGTTTATCGTTCTCAGCATGGGGAGATGTCTGGCTGATGGACAGTCATTTTTTTTAGCAGGTCAAAATGACCTGACCATCTGACAAATGAGTGTTTGTTCATTCATCGACTGACTGTGAGAACGATTACATAGGGCAATGTCATCCTGTCCAGCCGAGAATCGCCCATGTAGGACCTTAAAGGGGTATTCCAAGAAAAATTTACTTGTTCCCTATCCACAGGATAGGGGACAAATAAGAGATCATGGGGGTCCGATCTCCGAACCCCCCGCTGTTAAAAATAGAGCCACGTCACCCACGGCTCTATTCATTCCTTTGGAGGTGCTGGAGACAGCCAAGTAAGCTGGAAGAGTGCTACTCGGCTGTCTCGCACCTCCATGGGAATGAACAGAGCCACTGATCTCGTGCCGTACCTACAGCTCTGTTCATATCACAGAAGCCATGGCTGATATGGAGATCACTGGGGGGTTCGGAGGTCGGACCCCCTGTGATCTTTTATTTGTCCCCTATCCTGTCGGGCACCATATTCAGCACTTTTGATATATAGTAATATCCCCTTATAAATAGTTGTACTGTGCTCCATTGCTTTAGAGAGTCAAAAATGAAACGTCAAGGAGAACTCTCCAGGAGAATAGCCCACTGGGAAGGATGGGTGACAACCAATATGGCCGTCATTACAGCTCACAGAGGTTCTCACTCACTCTCCCAGCCCCCTGAATGTTTAATCTGCCTAGTAGTACAGTGATAGACGCCTGGTCCCCGTGTCACAAGCAGAAAGGAAGTTTACACCATTGCGTGATTGCGTCTGTGTGCTCAGCCCCGGCCAGCTGGACGGCTGCCATACTAGGTTTTTGATCTCGCGCTTGGAGTGAGCTGCAAATTTTTCAACACAAGTAATAAAGTCCGAGCTTCATCTGCAGAGAGTGATTTACTGAAGTCTGAGATAGAACTGTGTAGATTTCAGAAATCTACACAGCTATACAGAAACTGTCCACTTAGGCTAGGTTCACACTGCGTTTTTGCGGATGAAAAACTGATGAAAAAAACTGATGCATTTGTGTGCATCCGTTTTGATCCGTTTTTCCATTGACTTCCATTGTAAAAAAAAGGGATCAAAACGGAGCCGTTTTTTTTTTACGGACACAAAAATAGTGTCAGCTATGTTTTTGTGTCCGTCAAAAAAAAATTATCCGTTTTGATCCGTTTTTTTTTTTTTACAATGGAAGTCAATGGGAAAACAGATCAAAACAGATGCACACAAATGCATCAGTTTTTTTCATCCGTTTTTTGCAAAAAACGGATGAAAAAAAACGGATTGCAAAAACGCAGTGTGAACCCAGCCTTAGGAAGCAGCACTGATTGACAATCAATTTAATATGCTGTTGTGCAAATGGAATAGACAACAGGTGGAAATTATTGGCAATTAGCAAGACACTCTCAATAAAGGAATGGTTCTGCAGGTAGGGACCACAGACCACTTCTCAGTCCTTATGCTTTCTGGGTGATGTTTTGGTCACTTTTGAATGTTGGTGGGGCTTTCACACTCATGGTAGCATGAGGCAGTCTCTACAACCCATACAAGTGGCTCAGGTAGTGCAGCTCATCCAGGATGGCACATCAATGCGAGCTGTGGCAAGAAGGTTTTCTATGTCTGTCGGCGTAGTGTCGAGAGGCTGGAGGTGCTTCCAAGAGACAGGCCAGTACACCAGGAGACATGGAGGAGGCCGTAGGAGGGTAACAACCCAGCAGCAGAACCGCTACCTCCACCTTTGTGCAAGGAGGAACAGGAGGAGCACTGCCACAGCCCTGCAAAATGACCTCCAGCAGCCACAAATGGGCATGTGTCTGCACAAACGGTTAGAGACCGATTCCATGAGGATGGTATGAGAGCCCGACATCCACAGATGGGGGTTGTGCTCACAGCCCAACACCATGCAGGATGCTTGGCATTTGCCAGAGAACACCAGGATTGGCAAAATCGCCACTGGCGAGGAGCGCATGGGGGCAAAGGGTAGGATCCCCAGGATGTTATCCGTGTGGGTTCCGTAGTGTGCACATACCCTTACTATGAACTTTTCATTGCTTTTTGGACATTTCCTCAGGATAGGGCATAACTAACTAATCATAGGGGGTCTGACTACTGTTGTCATGAGTATAGGGCATTACTTGTTTTCATGGGACAACCCCTTTAACAAATAGTCAAAAATGGTGCAAATTTCTGCTAAGAACAGGGGTAGGTTTTTTCCCCATTTTTTACAGTCTAATTATACTGTATGTGTCAGATCTATTAAGGGTTTGTTCACATCAAAGCACATGCTGGAAAATGATCCCGATATGTGGGTTAGATGGAGGCAGTCATGGCCTAACACTAATAGATTACTATGGGATGAATGTCATTAAAGCCTACAGGTGATGGATACCGCTGTATCTCCTCTGTGTAAGGCATCCTTCACCCATAGGCTATATTGGCCTCATATCTAATAATGGATATGCCATGAAAACCCACTGAAACGCTCAGTACATTGACATCTGTCACCCACAGGCTACTATGGGATCCATTTAATGGATACGATTTATTTACAGGATCCCATTGATGCAGTAGGTTAGTTCACTGCGCTCTTATACGCCATATTTGTTACAGTATGCAGATGTATATGAGCCAGATGGAGGCCTCTCTCTGAATTATGAGCTTTCCTGATGTGTATACTAAACATGGCGGAAAAGTGTTAGGAGAACGTCCCCATATATGCTGTGTGTCTTTTAATAAATTTTGCACAAATTGCTTGTTGTTTTTTTTCGGATGGATGTAAGGACGGTCTCTGAGTGTCCGTGTTTGTGTGTCAGTCTCCCGTCGGCTTACAGTCAGTAAACTGGACATATAGGGAGAGATTTATCAGGCCTTGTGCAGAGCAGCAGTTACCATAGCAACCAATCAGATTCCGGCTTTCATTTTACAGGAGTGTTTTTCAAAGTGAAAGCTGGAATTCGATTGGTTGCTATGGGCAACTGCTCCATTGTGCCCCTGTATAGCATCAATACCTCTGACAGCTTAAAGGGGAAGTGCGGCAGTAAAGAATTATTCACAGAATAACACACATTACAAAGTTATACAACTTTGTAATGTATGTTGTCTGTGAATCGCCCCCTTCCCCGTGTCCCACCACCCCCACCCGTGTACCCGGAAGTGTGATGCGCTATACATAACTGTGATGTGCCGACCTCTGTCTCCGATCTTCAGTCAGTGACGTCTTCTTCGGGCAGCCGGCAAACAGCTCCGACTCTCCCGAATGCCGGCCGCCCTCTGCAGCGTCATCCCATGCTCAGCCGTGACTGGCTGAGCATAACTGTGTGTTATTGTGTGAATAATTTCTTAACGCCGCACTACCCCTTTAAGGGCCGAGTAATAATCGTTCAGAGTAATCACACATGTTGTAGGGCAACGATTAGCCGATATGCTACATGTAATAGGAGTGGCAGCAGCAGACCGCCACTGACTTCAATGGGCGGCCTAAATGCATGGGGGGACAAGAGAAAAGTGAGCGATGAGCTTGTTTCCCCGGGTTATCGGGACGTGTAATACGGCCTTTAAGATCTGCTACAAGTCTATTCAGTCCTAACAATCTTCTTTGAGCTGAAGAGCCTGACCTCCAGACTGATACATGGGGGGAGATTTATTAAAGGGAACCTGTTACCCCCCATGTCGGGGTGAAGGCCACCCGACCCCCCGTTAGAGACCCTTATACTTACCCCTTCTCTCCAATGCCCGCGCCTGGAGCCGGTCCCAGGACCGAGATATCCCCGTTGGAAGCCGTGCGTGCCCTCCTGAGATGAGTCTGACGCCCATAGAGAATTAATGGCTCCATTCATTCTCTATGGGCATCGGACTCATCTCAGGAGCGCGCGCGTCAGGCTTCCGAAGGGGATATCACCATTCCAGGAGCGGCTCCAGGCGCGGGACTTGGAGAGAAGGGGTAAGTATAAGGGTCTCTAGTGTGGGTCAGGCGGCCTTCACCCCGGCACGGGGGGTGACAAGTCTCCTTTAAATCTTTCAAATCAATTGGTTTCAGAAAGTTATATAGATTTTTAATTTGCTGTATGTCCTGCAGGAAATGGTGTATTCTTTCCAGTCTGACACAGTGCTCTTTGCTGCCTCCTCAGATATCTATACCTGCTTGATGTAAATTTCTACCATGATAAATTAGGAACAGGAGGAAGATACGCCTCCTCCTCCCGTCTTACTGCGCACACCAGGTGAGCGGTGGTTACGTTTGGCGTTCGCCATTCACTATGGGCACAAGAGATCTCTGTTCTGGTGATCGTCAGGGGGTCCCAGCAGTTAGACCTCCATTTGGTTAGACCAGATATTTGTCACCTGTTCTGTGGATAGGTGATAGGATTGTGTATTGGGATAACCCACACTATGATGTGTAACGGAGCCATCAGATCCCCTCAGGTCACAGGCATTTTAATGGGGGGATCAGGTATGATGCAGTCAAAACCACTTTTACCTTTTGGGTTTCCCTGCATTTGTATGGAAAGCTACACTTTACAGATGTAGCAGAGATGGGTTTGTCACGGTGACATCTGCAGTTTAGTGTCACTGTCGTTTCAAATTTTTTTGCAGAAATCAATAGTACAGACGATTTTAAGAAACTTTGTAATTGGGTTTATTAGGCAAATATGCATTTTTATCGTGAAAAAGCAGTTTAAAGATCTTCCCCCTGTCTTCATGGTTCTCTTATGAAGAGGGGAGGGGTTGAGGGAGATGAGGCACCAAAACAGGGCAACAAAGAGTTAATTTACAGCTACATCACTGTGCTATCTCCTCTGAAGCCAGCACTGACCTCTCTGACCTCTGAATACCGGCTTTCACACAGGTCCCACTGTGTAATCCTTTGTTCTCTGCTCTCTGCTCGCGATTAATCTCCCTCCTCCCCCCTCCCCTCTCCATAGGTTACACAGGGCTTGTCTGATGTAAAAGAGTGGTGATTTCCTGATAATGAGCAGTGAATGAGAGAGGGGAGGGAAGGGGGAGGGGGACCTGGGGAAGGTCTTTTTGAATGCAGATAATGGCATATTTGCCTAATAAACCCAATTAGAAAGTTTCCTAAAATCGCCTGGACTATTGATTTCTGAAAAAAAAAAAAAAAATACGACAGTGACACTTTAACCCCTTAGTGACCGCCGATACGGCTTTCTACGGCGGTCACTAATGGTCCTTATTCTGCTGCCATCAGCTTTTTACGGCGATGGCAGAGAATAAGGCTGCGGGGCCGGGACGGCCCCCACCCCATCCCCCCGGCTACCGGAGGTAGCTGAGGGGTTGGGGCAGTGTGTGAGGTCCGTCCCGGCCCCCCCCCTTACCGACGATCGCCGCTATTAACGTTATAGCGGCGACCGTCGGTAAATGAGAGTACCGGTGCCGCCGCCGCCTTTCATCTCCCCCCGCCGTGAATCTACGGCGGGGGGAGATGAAATAAGTATCCCCCAGACCTCAGATCAGCCCCCCCTAGTGCCCCGATAACTAACCCCCCCTCCCCCGGCGGCCATCATTTCCAAGATGGCCGCCGCTATCGCTGTGAACCGACTAACGTCGGTTCACAGCGATTAAAAGGTTAAAATGAATGAAAGCCCCATGCTCTCCGCCACCGGAGGTAGCGGAGAGCATGGGGCAGTCATCGGGGACCCCCCTGTGGGGTCCCGGTACAAGCGATCAGCGGTATATACTATATACCGCTGATCGCTTGTGCCATGTGCTCCCGGCACTTTTTATCCCCTGTCACCATGAATGATTGGTGACAGGGGATAAAAAGTGATGTCCCCCCACCCCCCAAGTCGCCCCCCCACCCCCCCTGTCACCCCCGTCCCCCAGTCACCCCCCCCCCTTCCCCATATACTCACCGGATCGACGGAGCTCCTTCCTCCTCGACGTCCTGGCTGGTTATGAAGTGCGCATGCGCTCCACAACCAGCCAAGCTCTGAAAATTTAAAGTGACAGAGACCAATTTGGTCTCTGTCACTGAACTATGATTACTGAGATAGAAAATATCACAGTAATCATAGTAATACAGTGAAAATGAATATGTAAAGTACAAAAAGTGACAAACATACAAAAAAATAAAACACACACTTTTTATTATAGTAATAATTGCAGTTTACTCCCAAATTACCCCTAACCCCTCCCCAGATTACCCGTAACCACCGCACGTTGCCCGTAACCACCGCACGTTGTCCGTAACCACCGCACGTTGTCCGTAACCACCGCACGTTGCCCGTAACCACCGCACGTTGTCCGTAACCACCGCACGTTGTCCGTAACCACCGCACGTTGTCCGTAACCACCGCACGTTGCCCGTAACCACCGCACGTTGCCCGTAACCACCGCACGTTGCCCGTAACCACCGCACGTTGCCCGTAACCACCCCAAATTGCCAGTGACCCCCTCCAGATTGCCCGTAACCACCCCAAATTACATGTACCCACCCCAGATTACCTATAAGCACTTCAGTTTATCAGTAACAATCCCAGATTGTCTGTAACCCTTCCAGGTTGCACATAACCCCCCCAGGTTTCCCGTAATCATGCCAGATTACATGTAACCCCCCCAGATTGCACGTAACCACTGCGCGTTGCCTCTGAACACGCCACAATGCCTCTGACCACGCCACGATGCCTCTGACCACGCCACAATGCCTCTGACCACGCCACAATGCCTCTGTGCCTCTGACCACGCCACAATGCCTCTGACCACCGCACGTCGCCTCTGACCACCGCACGTCGCCTCTGACCACCGCACCTTGCCTCTGACCACCCCAAATTGCCAATGACCCCCTCCAGATTGCGGTGCCCATGTCAGATTACAGGTACCCACCCCAGATTGCCTATAAGAACTTCAGTTTATCCGTAACCACCCCACATTGCCCGTAACCACCCCACGTTGCCCGTAACCACCCCAGATTGTCAGTAAGCACTGCAGGTTGCGCGTAACCACCCCACGTTGCCCGTATCCACCCCAGATTGTCTGTAAGCACAGCAGGTTGCCCGTAACCAGCCCACGTTGCCTGTAACCAGCCCACGTTGCCTGTAACCAGCCCACGTTGCCTGTAACCAGCCCACGTTGCCTGTAACCAGCCCACGTTGCCTGTAACCACCCCACGTTGCCTGTAACCACCCCACGTTGCCTGTAACCACCCCACGTTGCCGTAACCACAGCAGGTTGCCCGTGACCACCACACGTTGCCCATAACCACCACACATTGCCCGTAACCACCCTGCGTTGCCTGTAACCACCCCACGTTGCCTGTAACCACCCCAGGTTGCCGTAATCACAGCAGGTTGCCCGTGACCACCCCATGTTGTCCGTAACCACCCCAGATTACCTGTAACCACCTCAGGTTGCCCATAACCACCCCTGGTTGCCCGTAACCACCCCACATTACCTGTAATCTAATTTTTTTTATCTTATTTTAGTAACTGCGCTATTCTAATAACCATTACTAGCTGCGGTTTTGCTCCTGTAAATTGGCGCTCCTTCCCTTCTGAGCCCTGCTGTGTGCCCATACAGTGGTTTATGCCCACATATGGGGTACCGTTGTACTCAGGAGAACCTGCGTTACAGATTTTGGGGTACGTTTTCTCTCCTGTTCCTCGTCAAATTGAGAAATTTCAAACTAAACCAACATATTATTGGAAAAATTCGAGTTTTTCATTTTTACTGGCCAATTTTGAATACTTTCCTCTAATACCTGTGGGGTAAAAATGGTCACCACACCACAAGATGAATTCTTTGAGGGGTGCTCTTTCCAAGATGTGGTGACTTTTGGGGGGAATCTATTCTGCTGACACTACAGGGGCTCAGCAAACGCACCTGGCGCTCAGAAATTTCTTCAGAAAAATCTGCACTGAAAATGCTAATTGGCGCTCCTTCCCTTCTGAGCCCGGCTGTGTGCCCATGCAGTGGTTTATGCCCACATATGGGGTACCGTTCTACTCAGGAGAACCTGTGTTACATATATTGGGGTGACATTTCTCTCCTGTTCCTCGTGAAATTGAGAAATTTTAAACTAAAGGAACATATTATTGGAAAAATTCGAGTTTTTCATTTTTACTGTCTACTTTTGAATACTTTCCTCAAATACCTGTGGGGTCAAAATGCTCACCACACCCCAAAATAAATTCTATGAGGGGTGCACTTTCCAAAATGGAGTGACTTATGGCGAGATTTTACTCCGCTAGCACTACAGGGGCGCTGCAAACGCACCTGGCGCTCAGAAACTTCTTCAGCAAAATCTGCATTGAAAAAGCTAATTGGCGCTCCTTCCATTTTGAGCCCTCCTGTGTGCCCATGCAGTGGTTTACGCCCACATATGGGGTACCATTGTACTCAGGAGAACCTGCGTTACAAATTTTGTGGTACTTTTTTCCTCTTGTTCCTCGTGAAATTGAGAAATTTCAAACTAAAAGAACATAATATTGGAAAAATTTGAGTTTTTCATTTTTACTGTCTACTTTTGAATACTTTCCTCTAATACCTGTGGGGTCAAAATGGTCACCACACACCAAGATGAATACTTTGAGGGGTGCACTTTCCAAAATGGAGTGACTTTTGGGGGGGTTCTATTCTGCAGACATTACAGGGGCTCTGCAAACGCACCTGGCGCTCGGAAACTTCTGCAGCAAAATCTGCATTGAAAAAGCTAATTGGTGCTCCTTCCCTTCTGAGCCCTCCTGTGTGCCCATGCAGTGGTTTATGCCCACATATGGGGTACCATTGTACTCAGGAGAACCTGCGTTACAAATTTTGGGGTACTTTTTTCCTCTTGTTCCTCGTGAAATTGAGAAATTTCAAACTAAACGAACATATTATTGGAAGAATTCAAGTTTTTCATTTTTACTGTCTTCTTTTGAATACTTTCCTGTAATACCTGTGGGGTCAAAATGGTCACCACACACCAAGATGAATTCTTTGAGGGGTGTACTTTCCAAAATGGGGTGACTTATGGGGGGTTTTCTCTCTGCTGACACTACAGGGGCTCTGCAAACGCACCTGGCGCTCAGAAACTTCTTCAGCAAAATCTGCATTGGAAAAGCTAATTGGCGCTCCCTTCCTTCTGAGCCCTGCTGTGTGCCCATACAGTGGTTTACGCCCACATATGGGGTACCGTTGTACTCAAGAGAACCTGCATTACAAATTTTGGGGTGCTTTTTGTCTCATATTCCTTTTGAAAATGAGAAACTTTAATCTAAACGTATATATTATTGGAAAATTTAAATTTTCAATTTTTTTACTGCCTAATTGTGAATACTTTCCTCCAGCCCCTGTAGGGTTAAAATGCTCATTATACCCCTAGATTAATTCTTTAAGGTGTGTAGTTTCCAAAATGGGGTCACTTATGGGGGTTTTCAGGATACCAGACTTCTAAATCCATTTAAAAAAAGAACTGGTCCCTAAAAAAATCAGTTTCACGAAAATGTGATAATTTGCTGATAAATTTCTAAGCCCCATAACACCCTAAAAAAGTAAAATATGTTTACCAAATTATGCCAGAATAAAGAAGACATATTGGTAATGTGACTTAGTAACTAATTTATGTGCTACGACTTTCTTTTTTTAGAAGCAGAGAATTTCAAAGTTCATAAAATGCAAATTTTTTAAATTTTTCATGATATTTTGATGTTTTTCACAAAAAACACACAAAGTAGTGACCAAATTTTGCCACTAACATAAAGTGCCATATGTCACGAAAAAACAATCTCAGAATTGCTAGCATACGTTAAAGCATCACTGAGCTATGAGAGCATAAAGTGAGACAGGTCAGATTTTGAAAAATTAGCCTGGTCATTAAGGCCCAAACTAGCTGCAGCACAAAGGGGTTAACTGTATACTGTGCATAAACACAGTCAGCTCTGCTATATCTGCATGCTATAATACAACGAATTATAGAATATAGAGACAATTTGGCAGTAACTTACATACCCAAATATCCTGGCGGATGAGTTGGGGGTAGAGCCCGTCTCCATTGCAGTTGTTATATCCTTGGAGTGATTGGATCCGTCTGACTCCAGTTTATGGAATATCCAGGTAAAGCGACTTCACATTCCAGGGAAAAAAAAGTAAAAACGCTTAAAGTTGCAACAATGGAAGAGACGTTAGATCCGGTGATCGGGAAGCTCCTCAGCCAGTCCTCCTGGGTCAGGGATGACCATGGTGAGAGCTGCCAGCTAAGAGTGACAGCTCCTATGCTGCCTTCTGCAGCACACACACACACTTAAGTAAACTTGCAGAAGGTGACGTCAGATTTCTTCAGAAGATACGAGTCAAAAACACTCGGAGAATAATAGAAGTGGAAATGTAAAGTGACAGACACACCCGAGACACCGGGAGGATGCTGAGAGACGGGGAAAGGCAGAACGCATCAACAAGTGGGCAGGGATGAGGCGAGCTGCCTGTCAGTGTAACCAGCCTCTGATTCCATCCCTCTCTACTGTACATGTGCCTGCTATAGAACGATTATTATTATAATAATTATTATTATTTTATTATTATTATTATTATTATTATTATTATTATTATTATTATTTTAGGCTGGTATTAAGACCCAGGGAAGTATCTATACACTTATATCATGCAGTATTACAGCCGACAGCATGAACTGTGAGAAGTTACAGCTGGTAAAGGAGTAGTCCTACCGTTCATATACTGATCCCTGATCCAAAGAACAGGAGATAATTGTATGATGATGGGTGGTCTGACAGTATGGGTGACTGCTGCTTTATTCAGACAGGACACTCAGGACCTACAAGATCAGGGACCCCAACAATCATACACTTATCCTCTGTAGATGACACTCAGGGGTGTAGCTAGGATTCACGGGGCCCTATAGCAAAAAATTCTAAGGGCCTCCCCTACGCACGACACAAATCACTGCGTATATATATATATATATATATATATATATATATATATATATATATAGAGAGAGAGATAGATAGATAGATAGATCGATCAGTGGCGGATTAAATGTACCCTGGGCCCCAGGCTGTCCACCCAACCTGCCCCCCCCCCAGTCAATTCGCCCACATGATAATCCGCCCCCCCCCCACTGTCCCCAATAAACACTACCTGCCTCCCCTCCCTGCTGGCCCCAATAAACATAATGTTTGGTCCCTTGCTGCTACCCCCAGTAAGCATTGCCCACCCCACCTCCACTGCCCCCAATAAACATATTGCCACCTCACCTGATCCCCTGATGTTGCCCCAAGGTCACAGCAGCACAGAGGATGTCGGGAGAGGAGGGTGCTGATCTTATAGGAGAGGTCACAGCAGCACAGAGGATGTCAGGAGAGGAGGGTGCTGATCTAATAGGAGAGATCCGAGCAGCACAGAGGATGTCAGGAGAAGAGGGTGCTGATCTATAGGGGAGGTCACAGCAGCACAGAGGATGTCAGGAGAGGAGGGTGCTGATCTATAGGAGAGGTCCGAGCAGCACAGAGGATGTCAGGAGAGGAGGGTGCTGGTCTTATAGGGGAGGTCCGAGCAGCACAGAGGATGTCAGGAGAGGAGGGTGCTGATCTATAGGAGAGGTCCGAGTAGCACAGAGGATGTCAGGAGAGGAGGGTGCTGGTCTTATAGGGGAGGTCGCAGCGCCCAGCAGCATAGAGGATGTCAGGAGAGGAGGGTGCTGATCTATAGGGGAGGTCCCAGCAGCACAGAGGATGTCAGGAGAGGAGGGTGCTAATCCTATAGGAGATGGTCCCCCTTTATAGATGGTCCCCCTCTTTCCCCCTCTATAGATTGTCCCCCTCTTTCCCACCTTATAGATGGTCCCCCTCTTTCCCCCATTATAGATGGTCCCCCTCTTTCCCCCCTTATAGATGGTCCCCCTCTTTCCCCCTTTATAGATGGTCCCCCTCTTTCCCCCCTTTATAGATGGTCCCCCTCTTTCCCCCCCTTATAGATGGTCCCCCTCTTTCCCCTTTATAGATGGTCCCCCTCTTTCCCCCCTTATAGATGGTCCCCCTCTTTCCCCCTTTATAGATGGTCCCCCTCTCCCCCTTCCCTTATAGATGGTCCCCCTCTTTCCCCCTTTATAGATGGTCCCCCTCTTTCCCCCCTTTATAGATGGTCCCCCTCTATAGATGGTCCCCCTCTTTCCCCCTTTATAGATGGTCCCCCTCTTTCCCCCCTTTATAGATGGTCCCCCTCTTTCCCCCTCTATAGATTGCCCCCCTCTTTCCCCCCTTATAGATGGTCCCCCTCTTTCCCCCCTTATAGATGGTCCCCCTCTTTCCCCCTTTATAGATGGTCCCCCTCTTCCCCCCCTTATAGATGGTCCCCCTCTTTCCCCCTCTATAGATGGTCCCCCTCTTTCCCCCTTTATAGATGGTCCCCCTCTCCCCTCCCTTTATAGATGGTCCCCCTCTTTCCCCCCTTTATAGATGGTCCCCCTCTCCCCCCTCCCTTATAGATGGTCCCCCTCTCCCCCCTCCCTTTATAGATGGTCCCCCTCTCCCCCCTCCCTTTATAGATGGTCCCCCTCTCCCCCCCTCCCTTATAGATGGTCCCCCTCTCCCCCCTCCCTTTATAGATGGTCCCCCTCTCCCCCCCTCCCTTATAGATGGTCCCCCTCTCCCCCCTCCCTTATAGATTGTCCCCCTCTCCCCCCTCCCTTATAGATGGTCCCCCTCTCCCCCCTCCCTTATAGATGGTCCCCCTTTCCCCCCTCCCTTATAGATGGTCCCCCTCTCCCCCCTCCCTTATAGATGGTCCCCCTTTCCCCCCTCCCTTATAGATGGTCCCCCCCTCCCTCCTCCCTTTATAGATGGTCCCCCTCTTTCCTCTCTTTATAGATGGTCCCCCTCTCCCCCCCCTTATAGATGGTCCCCCTCTTTCCCACCTTTATAGATGGTCCCCCTCTCCCCCCTTTATAGATGGTCCCCCTCTTTCCCCTCTTTATAGATGGTCCCCCTCTCCCCCCCCCTTATAGATGGTCCCCCTCTCCCCCCTTTATAGATGGTCCCCCTCTTTCCCCCTTTATAGATGGTCCCCCTCTCCCCCCTTTATAGATGGTCCCCCCCTCTTTCCCCCTTTATAGATGATCCCCCTCTTTCCCCCCTTTATAGATGCCCCCCCAGTCAGTAAATAACACAAAAATAACAAAATACAACTGACCTACCCTGCGTTCCCCCGTCGATCCTCTCTCCTTCTGCAGTCTCCGGCTGATGAGCGGCTGCCGGGGGTGTCCGATCCTTTCCCCGGCAGCACGCGCATCACACAGCTCCTAGTGCCGCCTGGGCCCTGACTTCCGGTACGTGCGCTCCCAGTACCGGAAGTCAGGGCCCCAGGCGGCACTAGGAGCTGTGTGATGCGCGTGCTGCCGGGGAGAGGACGGGACACCCCCAGCAGCCGCGCATCAGTCGGAGACTCTTGTGACCGCAAGCGAAACAATGCTTGCGGTCACAAGAGTGTATTATAATGTGGGTGGCGTGGCATGGGCCCCCCCGGAGCCTTGGGCCCCGGGCGGCCGCCCAAACCGCCCACATTATAATCCGCCACTGAGATAGATAGATAGATAGATAGATAGATAGATAGATAGCGACCGCCTACCCTGCCTCTATGGTAGCTACGCTACTGATGACACTGTTATGGGAGGGGGGTCTGTGGATGATACACTGTTATGGGGGATCTGTAGATGACACTGTTATGGGGGATCTGTAGATGACAGTGTTATGGGAGGGGGGGTCTGTGGATGATACACTGTTATGGGGGATCTGTAGATGACACTGTTATGGGGGATCTGTAGATGACACTGTTATGGGAGGGGGGGGGTCTGTGGATGATACACTGTTATGGGGGATGTGTAGGTGACACTGTTATGGGGGATCTGTAGATGACACTTATGGGGGGAACTGTAGATGACACTTATGGGGGGATCTGTAGATGACACTTATGGGGGGATCTGTAGACGACACTTATGGGGGGATCTGTAGATGACACTTATGGGGGGATCTGTAGATGACACTTATGGGGGGGATCTGTAGATGACACTATCATGGGGGGGGGGTCTGTGGATGAAATACTGTTACTGGTACCTACCAAACATATGAATCCAAAAATAGGGACAAAAATCTAAAATTTTCAAGAATTTTCCCAATATACTACTAATAATTAATGCTATAACATTTCCAAAGAAGTCGTTGATTGTGTTTCCTGTGTGTCCTAATCTCAGGCAGATTGTGTCAGGACGTGGTTTTTATTCTGACTGCACCTTGTATGTAATGTGTGTAGATTACATGAAGTGTAATATAATAGACTCTGATCAGCTAATAGACATGGGGCGTGCAGAGGGACCCATAGGGTGTGCAGAGAGACCAGGGGATGTGCAGAGATGTAGCGCATGGGGGCGAGATGGTGTGTACCGCTGGGGCACTTATCACAGGGCCAGGAGTGGAATCTGCCCACTCCTGGACACACAACTTCTTGGTTTGTAGGACAGGTGTGTTGTAGGTGTAGTGCAAGAGAAAATACTGAGTCCCGATAGCTTGAAAAAAGGACAAAGTCTTTACTGAAAATCTCTGTAGTGCTATACACAGTATACAGTCTTTCTAAATACAAAAGGCAGTTTGTTCACAGTTATAAAAATTTTAGTAGCACAATGAATACTTGTAGTTCCTAATAATACTATATTCACCCGTGCCCGTGACCGCGGACCCGCAAATGCAGACCGCATTACAGCGTTTTTCTTTTTGCGGCACGGATCGCGGCCCTGTACGGACATGTGAACGGGGCCATTGAATACCATTGGTCCTATGTTCTGTCCGCAGTTGCGGACAAAACAACGGATGTGTGAATATAGCCTAATACTTTTGAGCAAGCTCAGCCTTGACGCTGGGAAGAATATAGATGAGCACTTGGACAATCTCTGAATTCAATAGTTACATGAAATAGACTTGGGGTTAGAATAACCTTTAGTAGTGTAGCGGTGGTCATTTGGGACTGACGGTTATGGATTGGGGCCCTATCCAGACTCCAGAGTACTTAGCTGGGGTGATAAGAGAGAAGTCCTACATCCATGAGAATTAACATCCATCTAAGCTATCTTGTGGGCACAGAGTGACACAAAATCAGGAATGCAGGCTCACCTAGTGGGAGCTAGCCGTGGGGGTGACCCCTTAGGAGACCTAGCAGCTTGTAGTAGAGTCTTGGCTTAATGCACTTAGCTAACTACTGACATATAAAATACCTTCTGCAGACCTGCACAGTGTTGAGAGGAAGAAGAGGATCCACCCAGTGTGAATAGGGCTGGTAATAATAATGTTTTTATTTGTATTTTTTGTATTTTTATTTTATTTCACTACTGATGCCTTGATAGTATTAATGTGGATATAGCGATACAACTGAGGAGCGGGATCAGATACAAATTAAGATAGGACCTTTTACAAACTGAGGTTGTTAGCAGGTTACAACTCTACTGATATGCAGCTCCTACACTATAGCAAATAGCGAGTGTGAACATGACCATACAGGGTAGCGCTGAAAGTGTGCATTATATACACATATAGTACTGAAAATCTATTCCTGATAGAAAACAATGAACTTCTTAAAGTAATTTGAACTGGTAAAGAAGCCATGAACGTTTTCTGGCTTTATCTGGACATTGCTGGTTCTCCAGTTCCTATAGTGATTTCCAAATGATCACACTCTTTTGCATTATCCTTTACTGGTTCCTACGGTCCTGTAGTGCGTGGTTTCTCAGATCCCACAATGGTTTCCAGGTTCCCTCACTAGTTCCTCAGTTGCCTTACTGGTAACTATGTTCGTTCAATATTTGCCTTACTATATCTCCAGTTGGACTGCCTGATAACGTTCCCCCTATTTCCCTTTAAAGGTTCCCATGGTTCCTCTCTGATTCCTCAGTTCCCTCATTGGTAATGTACCTACAGTAGTTCCCAGGTTTTTCCAAAGTTCCTTTGCTGGTAACCACTTTCCTTTAGTTGTTCCCATGTTCTTTAAGTGGTTCCTCGTTTCCCTTGCTGGTAACCATGTTCCTTCTATTGTTTCCTTGTTCCCTCACTGGTTCCTCAGTTCTCTTACTGGTAACCATTTTCCTTTAGTTGTTCCCATGTTCTTTTACTGGTCCCTCAGTTCTCTTGCTGGTAACCATGTTCCTTCTATTGTTCCCATGTTACCTCCCTGTTTTTTTTTGGCTCTCTTGCGGGTAACTAATGTTCCTTCAGTGGTTTTTAGTCTTCATCTCTGGTTTCCAGACACCTGTTCACTACTACCCATGGTCCTGCAGTGGTGTCTTTGTTCCCACACCAGTTCCTAGCTTACCACGATAGTTTTCATTCAGTGTTCTTCACTGATTCCCCACTGCTTCCTTACTGGTTACCATCTTCCTTTAATGGTTCCCAGGTTCTCACACTGGTTCTCCAGATGTTGAACCAGTTTCCTGGTTAGGTCATTGATTTCCAGATTCCCCACAGTGTCCTGCACTATTTCCCATGGTCCTGTAGTGGTTTATTGATTCCCAGACTGGTTCTCAGTGTTACTGCTTCCCAGGTCCCTGGTTTCCTCAGGATCAGTAAACTTCAGAAAGACCTGTGGAACCAGTTCTGATTTCCATGACTCCTATATTTATTCCTGTATACCATTGTTTTCACTGCCAATTCCCCAGCACTGTATTTCCCTCATTCCGGGGAGGACCACTGATTTCCATGGTACTTTCTGACACATCAAATAATCAGAACCTTCAGAAGAACCACTGAGGCCATAGGTGACCCATTGAATGGTATGGTGCACCAAGGTTTATTGGTAGGAGAACACACATGGACCACTATGTCATTACCTAATATGATAACACATAGGTTATACAGACTAGGCTCTACTTTTTACAGACATATATGAGGTTCGTGTTCAGAGGCCTCCATAATATTTGAAATAGTTCTTCAATACGAGTAGTGCCAACACATTGCCCTCCCATAACCACAGGGACCCCTTACAGTGACAGCCACCATAACCCCGACTGATCATGCATTGTACCAGCAGCACTTTTTCTAAACAAAACTTTTTCAAAAACTTCAAACCTCTTAAATACATGCAAAAAAAAAAAAAAAGAAAAGAAAAAAAAAAGTGTCGGCAGTTCCTCTACCATATTTATTAGGTGATGCCAGGCATGTCACGTACAGCCAAAGAAGTTGATAGCGCATGACAGTGACAAATGAGTGGCCGCAATACCATGTGGCCAAAAGGCACAAACTGTGTATGATAAACCCTGTATGCAAAGTCTATAACAATATGTCTTTACCAGCAAGCAAATGAGAATGACGGGCTAAAGATCAGACCAAACCCGCCTGACTTTTAGACCTCAACGTGCTGATATAAAACTATTACTATTACTGCCGTGGCCCGGGGCGCTGGATGCTGGTGTTGCACTAGCCAGTGGGCTCTGGTATTTTGGACAGAGTCCGGACTTAACCAATAGTTTAACAGATCAGTGCAACTAGTGCAAAAATATTCATACTTCTTGTAGTAGAAGTTAGTACAAAAAGAACTTGTTTGCGAGGGTAGTTTAGGTGCCGGATAGGGAGCCCTTGTCTAAGTAGTAACAGTTCTCTGCCGGGATGTGTGTTGAAGATAGTATACTTGATGTAAGACTCCTCGTACTCACGTTTAGATATACTCTAGATATGACCGCCTGCTGCCTACACAGTCTTGGTCACCGCCCCTGTGTGGTAGTACGAGTCCTAGGCCTTTGTCTCTAGGTGAAGCTAACTAGTGAAGGTTTCCCGCCTAGTTGAGTGTAGTGTCAGTAATGTACTTCAGCTTAGTGCATCTTTGCTTTATTGGGGATCAGTCCCTCTTCCTTTCCTTAGGGGGTGACTGTCCAGACTTAAAAATCCTTGGTGTAGACAAGGGTTGTACTGGTTCCCGGTTCCCCACTCCTAAGGTTTAGCACTGCATCGTGCAGGTGTTATTCTCTCTCTCTAAAACAGGTCTTGTCTCTTCCTTAGCCAGACCCCAACTAGACTCTTCTGTCCCCTGACAGGAACTGAACTGCACAGGAAGCCCCTACCTAAAATAGGGCCATGTGACAGGAAGTAGAGATGAGAGAGAATAGAGGTGTACAGTTAGGCAAACACACAAGCAGTGCTAAACCTTTCACATATACTGCAGCTGTGCACAGGGGGAGTGAGACACCTTGTGGCTGCAGTGGAGATTGCAGCTAAAATTACTTGGTGTGACACCTGAGAGAGTTATTTTACCCCGGTGGTTTAAAATTTAGGGAACCACCTGTGGTGGGACACTACATTACTATGGCGCTCTTATGAGGAAAGTTTCTGTGTAGCTGAGGGCTTTCGCCGGGACTTATGTATAGGACCCAGTACTAAGCAGGGGTGTTGCCCACCATCAGTCAATAGGGTCATAAAGTGACTTCTCAAATCTGATTGGCTAATAAGGGCAAAGCCCCTGATTTGTACTGAGTCCCATACATAAGACCATAGAAATGCATGGGTCACCTGTAGCCGGCAGCCGCCTATTGATGAAGTACCATCTACTCATAAGACTGCAGGTACATATATGACATCATCTTGATGGGGACAGGAATCAGAAAGTGCAGATGAAACCATTCAGTGACACATTGAGCTCTGAGATGCAGAGATGGTGTCATTGCTCTGTTATGTATGTGCACTCTGAGGGCTGATAATTGTGTAGGTTTTCCTGCAGTCCTATGTAAATCTCACTATCACTATGTGGTATGCCAAATGACAAACTCATCTTCCTGGAATCTGTATGATTAAGACCCAGGTGCGGTGGGTCTATGATAACCACATGTCTGACATGGCATCGTCTGGGTTTGCTTCCTCCTGGGCACTTCCTCCTGGGTGATTTTTCCTTCAGACACTCATGTCACGTCAGTACTAGATCGGTTAAGGCCTTTCTATATTTTATATTCTCTGTTCCTTTACATAAACTTTGAACTGCGGAATCTGTTGGCGCTATACAAATAAATTTATTATTATTATTATTAACAAAAGGTTGGACATGGTTGTCTATTTTCTTAGAGCCATACAGTGCCTACATACAACTAGCGTCCATATATAGCCCTATAGTGCCCATATACAGCCATACAGTGCCTACATACAACTAGCGTCCATATATAGCCCTATAGTGCCCATATACAGCCATACAGTGCCTACATACAACTAGCGTCCATATATAGCCCTATAGTGCCCATATACAGCCATACAGTGCCTACATACAACTAGCGTCCATATATAGCCCTATAGTGCCCATATACAGCCATACAGTGCCTACATACAACTAGCGTCCATATATAGCCCTATAGTGCCCATATACAGCCATACAGTGCCTACATACAACTAGCGTCCATATATAGCCCTATAGTGCCCATATACAGCCATACAGTGCCTACATACAACTAGCGTCCATATATAGCCCTACAGTGCCCATATACAGCCATACAGTGCCTACATACAACTAGCGTCCATATATAGCCCTATAGTGCCCATATACAGCCATACAGTGCCTACATACAACTAGCGTCCATATATAGCCCTATAGTGCCCATATACAGCCATACAGTGCCTACATACAACTAGCGTCCAAGTAATTTTGTATCATCTGCGGATTGTGCTATCTGGGCGGCGCTTCATGGCCGAAGTGCCACTTAGCCCCGCCCACAACACCACAGTTGGTCTGGCCCCCTTGACGTCACCACAACGATGCACCATAGGCCCCGCCCATCGACGGCCATTGGAATAGGCCAGCCTAAAGGTCTAGGCCCGGCCCCCTCTAGGTTGCCCCATACCAACGGGCACTGAGGGGGCGGGGCCTATGCACCAGTGACATCACAGGGGCGGGCCAGTGGTGGAATTGTGGGTGGGGCTATGTGCAGTGAAAAAACAATCCGCAGATGATAAAAGATCACTTTTTACAGGAACACCATGAGGTTTGATATAAAATAAGGTATGAAAACTGCAAAATTTACCCTTTACACCTGTGTAGAGAAGTTATAATGCAAAAAGGGGGCGACAGTGTCACTTTAAGTGCTCAGAGAGTGCTTTACTGTGTCTAAATAAAGCTCCACAATGCATATAAAGTGCCATGCTGTGCCCACATAGGAGACTCTGTGTTACTCACTGACTCCTCCTGCCAGGGCTCTTCTAGGTGTCTCCAGTCCTATATTTTTTCACTGCAACAGCAGTCTTTTTTCAAGCCTTTTTGAAGGATATATTCACTATTGCCTGGTGGACCCCCGGCATGCTTGCCGGCACCCAATCTTCTTCTCTGAGTGCCGTGTACACTATTTGTATTTTATCTATCTATCTATCTATCTATCTATCTATCTATCTATCTATCTATCTATCTATCCATCTCCTATCTATCTATCTATCTCCTATCTATCTATCTATCTATCTCCTATCTATCTATCTATCCATCTCCTATCTATCTATCTATCTATCTATCTATCTATCTATCTCCTATCTATCTATCTATCTATCTATCTATCTATCTATCTATCTATCTCCTATCTATCTATCTATCTATCCATCTCCTATCTATCTATCTATCTATCTATCTATCTATCTATCTATCTATCTATCTATCTATCTATCTATCTCCTATCTATCTCCTATCTATCTATCTATCTATCTATCTATCATCTATCTATCTATCTATCTATCTATCTATCTATCTATCTATCTATCCATCTCCTATCTATCTATCTATCTATCTATCTATCTATCTATCTATCATCTATCTATCTATCTATCTATCTATCTCCTATCTATCTATCTATCTATCTATCTATCTATCTATCTATCTATCTATTATCTATCTATCTATTATCTATCTATCTATCTATCTCTCTATCTATCTCCTATCTATCTATCTATCTATCTATCTATCTATCTATCTATCTATCTCCTATCTATCTATCTATCTATCTATCTATCTATCTATCTATCTATCTCCTATCTATCTATCTATCTATCTATCTATCTATCTATCTAGCCACAAGGATAGCAAGTAGCACAGCTTAGTCCAAATATAGATGGGTGCCAGCCAGAGGACCTCGACCACAGGTCAACGTAATTATCCAAACAGATTCCAACAGCACTCCAAGAACTTCAGTGTTCAAACGTGTAATTTATTCACATGATGCAGCACAGCAAAATAAAGCGACGTTTCAACCGTCTCACACGGTCTTTTTCAAGCTCAGTGATTAAGTGCAATCTCTACAA
This sequence comes from Dendropsophus ebraccatus, assembly GCF_027789765.1. Lineage (NCBI taxonomy): Eukaryota > Metazoa > Chordata > Amphibia > Anura > Hylidae > Dendropsophus > Dendropsophus ebraccatus. Next base: position 79,541,609 of record NC_091465.1, on the reverse strand, counting down.
CTTTATACAAAAGTGCTCTATTTACAAATACATATGATAGGTGATTTACAAAGTCCATCAGATCCAGAACGGTCTGTGATTGGTGTTCTTCAGTGTCCATCAAGTATGAACTCCCCTTTTCCTTATTGGGAGAAATTAGTGTCCATCTGTGCAAAAATCTTTACAAGCCTCCGTGCTCTTAACCCATAAGTGACCAAATAAATATAAATACTAATGCTTGAAATCCACAGTGTGTGTATTTAAAGACTAAGCAGATTCCTGGCGTAAACATCTCTTAACCTTTGGATCACATCGGAGTGTGGAGCCTAGTATATTCAAGAAAAAACTGTAATTACGGTTTAAATGCATTCCTCCTGGTGTTCCCAATTCAGACACTGCTTATCTGTGCGTCTTTGCGGTTATCATCTAGTATTGGGTATCAGGATCCATTAGCGTTCGACTCCCCCCGATCGCTCCAGGGGAGGTACAGCCAGCTTCACCTGTTCCACAATCGGACCTCTCCAGGTCCATAAAAGAATTTTTAGCCGCTTCAGAATCGCACCGCAGTAGGTCACACCATCCGGTATGTAAATAGTCAAATCTTTTAGGCTCACTCCGTATTCCAACAGGTAGGTATGTTTCCCAGTCTCCGCACAAAAAATCTGCAAAACACAATACACTATTATTAGTACCAAGAATTCTATTATTTATTATTTATTCATTAATACCACATAAGATTAGCACTTAATTTTCACCTTGGGCTAAGAAGATCGCATCATACAGTAACTTTGGGAGGCATGGCTATCTAAATACTGCACTAGGTGTTTTATACTCCACATTAAGTCCTGCTGGGCTCAATGTGTTTAGTTTGAAGATCCATTGTAATTCTCTTTTTTTCAGTAATGCTTTTCTATCACCACCTCTCCTTGGGGGCAGCACTCTATCCACCAACATAAATTTTAGATCACTCTCTGAGTGTCCTGCTTCTGAGAAATGTTTTGGTACGGGTAAATCCTTTTTGCCTATGCGTATTGTGTATCTGTGTTGATTTAACCGGGTCTTTAAATCATGGGTCGTTTCCCCAACATACACTAAACCGCATGGGCACCACAATGTATATATAATGTAATCAGAGTTGCATGTCAAATAATGCCTTATTTCATATTCTTGGTTTGTCACTGGATGTATAAATTTATCTCCTTTTTTCATGTATTTACAGTTAATACAACTTAAACAAGGGAAAGATCCTGTTTTTTTAGTCGTCATATACCTCTGTGTGTCATAATTTCTCACACTGATGTCTGCTTTCACTATCTTATCTCTTAAATTATCTACTCTTCTATAAGATAGCAGAGGGGGATTATTAAATTCTTTTATAGTCGGATGACTATCTCTAAGAATATACCAGTGTTTGTTAATAATACGTCCAATAATTGGGGAAAGATGGTTATACGTACTTACAAAAGGTACACGATTGTCACTTCTGTCTCTTTTTTTAGGTGTTAAAAGTTCGTCTCTAGGTATCGTCATTACCTCACTGTTACAGTCATTCAGTAATTCATTTGGGTATCCCCTTTCTCTGAACTGTGTTGTCATTTTTTGTAGTGCTTTACTCAGATCATTGTCTTCCTCTGTGATACGTCTGGCCCGCAGCATTTGACTACGTGGTAACGAGCGAATCATTTTCCGAGGGTGACAGCTGTCATAACGTAAGGTCTTATTACAGTCAGTGGCTTTTTCATAGATTTTTGTAGTCAGTTTGTTCCCCTTCTTGGTAACCATCACGTCCAAATAATGTATTTGATCATCTGAAAAATTTACAGTAAATTTAATTTTATTGTCAATAGTGTTCAGATATTCAACAAATTCCATCAGTGTGGTCACACCCCCTTGCCACACAAGGAACTGGTGGCGTTACATAGACGACGTGTTCCTTGTGTGGCAAGGGGGTGTGACCACACTGATGGAATTTGTTGAATATCTGAACACTATTGACAATAAAATTAAATTTACTGTAAATTTTTCAGATGATCAAATACATTATTTGGACGTGATGGTTACCAAGAAGGGGAACAAACTGACTACAAAAATCTATGAAAAAGCCACTGACTGTAATAAGACCTTACGTTATGACAGCTGTCACCCTCGGAAAATGATTCGCTCGTTACCACGTAGTCAAATGCTGCGGGCCAGACGTATCACAGAGGAAGACAATGATCTGAGTAAAGCACTACAAAAAATGACAACACAGTTCAGAGAAAGGGGATACCCAAATGAATTACTGAATGACTGTAACAGTGAGGTAATGACGATACCTAGAGACGAACTTTTAACACCTAAAAAAAGAGACAGAAGTGACAATCGTGTACCTTTTGTAAGTACGTATAACCATCTTTCCCCAATTATTGGACGTATTATTAACAAACACTGGTATATTCTTAGAGATAGTCATCCGACTATAAAAGAATTTAATAATCCCCCTCTGCTATCTTATAGAAGAGTAGATAATTTAAGAGATAAGATAGTGAAAGCAGACATCAGTGTGAGAAATTATGACACACAGAGGTATATGACGACTAAAAAAACAGGATCTTTCCCTTGTTTAAGTTGTATTAACTGTAAATACATGAAAAAAGGAGATAAATTTATACATCCAGTGACAAACCAAGAATATGAAATAAGGCATTATTTGACATGCAACTCTGATTACATTATATATACATTGTGGTGCCCATGCGGTTTAGTGTATGTTGGGGAAACGACCCATGATTTAAAGACCCGGTTAAATCAACACAGATACACAATACGCATAGGCAAAAAGGATTTACCCGTACCAAAACATTTCTCAGAAGCAGGACACTCAGAGAGTGATCTAAAATTTATGTTGGTGGATAGAGTGCTGCCCCCAAGGAGAGGTGGTGATAGAAAAGCATTACTGAAAAAAAGAGAATTACAATGGATCTTCAAACTAAACACATTGAGCCCAGCAGGACTTAATGTGGAGTATAAAACACCTAGTGCAGTATTTAGATAGCCATGCCTCCCAAAGTTACTGTATGATGCGATCTTCTTAGCCCAAGGTGAAAATTAAGTGCTAATCTTATGTGGTATTAATGAATAAATAATAAATAATAGAATTCTTGGTACTAATAATAGTGTATTGTGTTTTGCAGATTTTTTGTGCGGAGACTGGGAAACATACCTACCTGTTGGAATACGGAGTGAGCCTAAAAGATTTGACTATTTACATACCGGATGGTGTGACCTACTGCGGTGCGATTCTGAAGCGGCTAAAAATTCTTTTATGGACCTGGAGAGGTCCGATTGTGGAACAGGTGAAGCTGGCTGTACCTCCCCTGGAGCGATCGGGGGGAGTCGAACGCTAATGGATCCTGATACCCAATACTAGATGATAACCGCAAAGACGCACAGATAAGCAGTGTCTGAATTGGGAACACCAGGAGGAATGCATTTAAACCGTAATTACAGTTTTTTCTTGAATATACTAGGCTCCACACTCCGATGTGATCCAAAGGTTAAGAGATGTTTACGCCAGGAATCTGCTTAGTCTTTAAATACACACACTGTGGATTTCAAGCATTAGTATTTATATTTATTTGGTCACTTATGGGTTAAGAGCACGGAGGCTTGTAAAGATTTTTGCACAGATGGACACTAATTTCTCCCAATAAGGAAAAGGGGAGTTCATACTTGATGGACACTGAAGAACACCAATCACAGACCGTTCTGGATCTGATGGACTTTGTAAATCACCTATCATATGTATTTGTAAATAGAGCACTTTTGTATAAAGTTGTAGAGATTGCACTTAATCACTGAGCTTGAAAAAGACCGTGTGAGACGGTTGAAACGTCGCTTTATTTTGCTGTGCTGCATCATGTGAATAAATTACACGTTTGAACACTGAAGTTCTTGGAGTGCTGTTGGAATCTGTTTGGATATCTATCTATCTATCTATCTATCCAGTGTCGGACCGGGCCACCGGGGGACCGGGGATTTCCCCGGTGGGCCCCGAGCAGGAGTAGGCCCCGCCCCCCAGTCAGGGGACACAAGGAATGGAGACCACATCAATGTGGTCTCCACCCAGTAAGCCCAGCGGGGCCCCCCTGCTCCTGGGGGGCCCACTCAGCCGCCGACTGCCGCTCCTCACCCTTTTAACTGGAAGCGATTGCAGCGATCGCTTCCAGTTAAATGTGTCAGTCTTTCGATTGACAGCGCAAGAAGCCATAGGCTTCCCGCGCTGTCAATCACTCTTGTGACCGCAAGCAGCTTCTTGCTTGCGGTCACAAGCGTGCCTCCGCCACCCCTGACAGATGCGCAGCTCCTGGTCCCGGGCAGCTCCGTCACCACTGAGCTCTGTGCGCGGTGCGGCAGCTGGGACTTCCGGTACACGTAGCGCATACCGGAAGTCCCAGCCGCTGCGGCGCGCACGGAGCTCAGTGGTGACGGAGCTGCCCGGGACCAGGAGCTGCTCATCTGTCCGGGAATAGAAGAGAGAAGAGGCCCGCGACCGACGGGGGAGCGTGGTGACAGGTGAGTTGGGTTTTGTTTTGTTTTCCTTTTATCATAGGGGGACATCACTGGGGGCTATAAGGGGGATGGCCAGCATGAGGGGGGCTACAGGGGGGGGGATGGACAATATATGGGGGGCTATAGGGGGATGGACAGCATGAGGGGGGCTATAGGGGGGGTGGACAATATATGGGGGGCTATAGGGGGGGTATGGACAATATATGGGGGGCTATAGGGGGATGGCCAGCATGAGGGTTGCTATAGGGGGGGATGGACAATATATGGTGGGATGGACAATATATGGGGGGCTATAGGGGGATGGCCAGCATGAGGGTTGCTATAGGGGGGGGATGGACAATATATGGGGGGCTATAGGGGGATGGACAGCATGAGGGGGGCTATAGGGGGGTGGTGGACAATATATGGGGGGCTATAGGGGGGTGGTGGACAATATATGGGGGCTATAGGGGGATTGACAGCATGAGGGGGGCTACGGGGGGGATGGACAGCATGAGGGGGGCTACGGGGGGGATGGACAGCATGAGGGGGGCTACGGGGGGGATGGAAAGCATGAGGGGGGCTACGGGGGGGATGGACAGCATGGGGAGCTATAGGGGGGGATGGACATCACGGGCTACAGGGGTGATGGCCAGCATGAGGGGGGCTATAGCGGGGATGGACAGCACTTGGGGCTATAGGAGGGATGGACAACATGAGGGAGGCTATTAGGGGGATGGACAACATAAGGGGGTCTATAGGGGGGATGGACAATATAAGGGGGCTATAGGGGGATGAACAACATAAGGGGGGGCTATAGGGGGGATGGACAACATGAGGGGGCTATAGGGGGGATGGACAATATAAGGGGGGCTATAGGGGGATGAACAACATAAGGGGGGGCTATAGGGGGGATGGACAACATGAGGGGGCTATAGGTGGATGGACAACATGAGGGGGCTATAGGCGGATGGACAACATGAGGGGCTATAGGGGGGAATGGACAACATGAGGGGGCTATCTATATTGAAGAAGGACAACATGGAGGGGCTATATATATGGGGATGGAAAACATAAAGGGGTTTACCTATATGGGACATGGACAACACTAGGGGCTATCTATATGTAGGACTGAACAAAGGACCATCTATAAGGTGTCTACACAGAGGGGACCATATACCATAAGGGATATATATATATATACATAGAGTCAGGGCTACCCACTAAATGAGGGTGTAAAGGGGACAGAACAGATGTGCAGTTTGTAGAGAGCTGAGGATGGTGCCAGAGTGAGGAGCCTAATATTGTTTGTCTGGCAGATTCTGTGTATTCGTGTCTCGGAGAAGTTGTCATAACGGCCCAGGACAGATGGAGAAGAAGAAGAAGAGGGAAGAACTCTGATCAGAGAAGACGTCCCCTGTGAGTCACCTGATGTAACTGCACTGTAATGTTTATGGTGTATAGAGCCTGTGTAGAGCTGCGTCCATCTCTATATGACTGGATGAGGTGATAGTGATCTGTGTACAGTGGATTATTCAGTAGCAGCGGTGGTGTTAGTCAGTATGTGGTGGTGTTAGTCAGTAGCAGTGATGGTATTAGTCAGTATGTGGTGGTGTTAGTCAGTATGTGGTGGTGTTAGTCAGTGTGTGGCGTTGTTAGTCAGTATGTGGTACAGTATGTGTATTTGTCACTTGTAATCCGGTACTGTGTTTTATTGGTCTTAGTATACTGGATTTGGTCAGTAACAATATAATGATGGTAGTGGTTGTGGTGTGGTGTAATATTTCCCCCTTGTATACTGGTATTATTGGTAATATTGGTATACAGGATTTGGTCAGCACCAGTATAGCGGTAATATGTATGATGATAATATTTCCCTCCTATATACTGGTATTATTGGTAATATCACTCTCAGTATACAGGATTTGGTCAGTAACAGTATGGCGGTAATATGTGTGGGGATATTTGCTCTTTATATACTGGTGTTATTGGTAGCATACAGTAGTATACAGTGTTATCATGCAAAGAAAATTGTCTTATAGCCCAATTACACCGGCCAATTATCGGTAACAAGCGCTCCTAGGAAGCCCCATGTAAAAGTGCCAGAGATCAGCTGACAAGCGAGCAAATGCCTGATAGTCGGCTGATTTGATCTTTTGTGCGGCTGTAAAAATCGTTGTTGGCCGCACATCTGTGTATTCCTGCCCTGCTGATTAGCAATCGTTTGCAGCCCTACACTGCCCCATATCAGGCCGTGTTACTGGACCCTTATTAATGTTACCATAGATAAGTATGGTGGCAGAAGGGTGGGCCCCAAGAATGATTTCCCCTGGTGGGCCCAAGGCACTCCAGTCCGACACTGTATCTATCTATCTCCTATCTATCTATCTATCTATCTCCTATCTATCTATCTATCTATCTATCTATCTATCTATCTATCTCCTATCTATCTATCTATCTATCTATCTATCTATCTATCTATCTCCTATCTATCTATCTATCTATCTATCTATCTCCTATCTATCTATCTATCTATCTATCTATCTATCTATCTATCTATCTCCTATCTATCTATCTATCTATCTATCTCCTATCTATCTATCTATCTATCTATCTATCTATCTATCTATCTATCTATCTATCTATCTATCTCCTATCTATCTATCTCCTATCTATCTATCTATCTATCTCCTATCTATCTATCTATCTATCTATCTATCTATCTATCTCTCTCCTATCTATCTATCTATCTATCTATCTATCTATCATCTGTCTATCTATTCATTCTAAGAAGTTACTATGTGAACAATGTGAATATAATTTCTAGGAATATTCACATTAATCCCAGTGGTCTCCCAGCTGTAAATGTAATATGAATAACTCCGCCCTCTCAGTGTACAAACCCCAGGAGACCCAGAAATCCCATGTAAATGTCTCCCCAGGGTGATCTGGTCACTTGTAGTCACTCTCCACGCGTCTGATCCTTTCACCGTTCTGTGATCAGCGGATATTTATAAGGTCATACATTATACCGCTATCATATGTTAGGGGTTGGTGGTGTAGGTGGCCACCAGAGGTGCAGCTGTGCTCACTAATCCCCTGCACAGCTTATCAGGGTGGGACCTATAGCAGTGCTCATCCTGAGCCTCCTGCTTCACCAATAACAGCAATATAGAGGACTATGAGTGAGGGCTGCCATGTGGCCATGCAAGGTCACTTATAAAGATTACTGGCAGACTACAAGCCAGAAAGCATTGAGTCATCTTCCATGAATACAGATGGGGCCCTGAGCTCATTGTTCACCTATGACAATAACATGGCACCTGGGACATGAAGTGATTAATAGACTATGAGGCTGGCGAGCGGCAGTAATAGGTAAACAGGTATAATCTATTATATTATTACAGACCTGGATGAGAAGATCTCATATGAGATGTGCGCTAATGCCGGATGAGCAAAGGGCAACGAGATTGTGGCCGACGGGGAACATTCTGCACAATCCATTGATCTTAATGGGAAGAGGCCAGAGGTCTTCTGGTTACGTCACTGGACCGGCGCCAAATCGAATCTGAACAAATTGTTGGAAATGTTGGAAATAAAACCAAAATCAAGTGAGTAGTAACTGTGTATATATATATATATATATATATATATATATATATATATATATATATATATATATATATATCTACTGTCCTGGTCACTGCATTCAGAATTCTGCTTATGTGGCCTTAAAGGAGTAATTCACCAAAACATATTTTCATCTGTTGCCAGAAAGTGCCAGAGATTTGTAATTTACTTCTATTAAAAAAAATCTCCTGTCTTCCAGTACTTATCAGCTGCTGTATGTCCTGCAGGAAGTGGTGTATTCTCTCCAGTCTGACACAGTGCTCTCTGCTGCCACTTCTGTCCATGTCAGGAACTGTCCAGAGCAGGAGCAAATCCCCATAGAAAACCTCTCCTGGTCTTCAGACTTGAAGAATGCCTAATCCCACAGGACATACAGCAGCTGATAAGTACTGGAGGACTTGAGATTTTTTAATAGATATAAATTGCAAATGTCTGCCTTTTTCTGGCACCAGTTGATTTGAAAGAAAAACTTTTTGGGTGAACAACCCTTTTAAAGGTTGGCTCCAATTGTGTCTTTGCTAACCGAAAATCAAAAGAATTCTGCATGAGAATAAGGAAGAATAATCCTGGTTTTCCCTTATAGCCATATAGTGATAGTAGAGATTTTCTTTTAGCATATCACACTATCTTCTGAGCATAAAGCCCTATAATTAACCTCCTATTGGTGCTAGACTGGGCTCACACTTTTTGATGACCAGAATGAACAACTGATTTTTTTCCCTTTACTCTGTCTCCCTCTTGTGGTCATTGTTAGAACTGCTCTTTTACATCAATTCTTTTACATTTGGGAGCTCAAAGTCCCCAAGCTGCAAGAATTACTGATGCAATATCATTTATACAAAAACTATAAAATATACTAGTGCCTTAGAGCACCAGTTTAGGGAATAGCACTGATTCTCAATGTAGACATTCAGTGCTGTATGGATTCCTTTTTGGAAGTAAGCCCTACTCCATAGGGAACAAAACTGTCTCTCCTCCAAAAGGAAGAGGCATCTATTTGTAGGCAAGTGTTTTAGGGTTCTTGGCTTTCTTCAGTAGAGAGCAGGGCACTAGTTAGAGACAGGGCTGGTGACACAACCCTGCTCTTAGGGGGCTCACTCGGCTTAAAATATAAGCTTGTCCTAATGCTGCACTTACATCTAGAGGAAAAGAAAAAATTGTAAATGACTTCTATTTAAAAATCTCAAGTCTTCCAGTACTTATCATCTGCTGTATGTCCTGTAGAAAGTGGTTTGTTCTTGACACAGTGCTGCCACCTCTGTCCAGAGCATTAGCAAATCCCTATAGAAACCTTCTCCTGTTCTGGACAGTTCCAGACATGGACAGAGGTGGCAGCAGAAAGAATTATGTTAGACTGGACAGAATACACCACTTCCTGCATGACAAACAGCAGCTGATAAGTACTGGAAGACTGGAATTTGGTTTTTAATAGAGTTAATTTATAAATCTGTAAACATTTTTGACCCTACTTGATTTGATTTTTTTTCTTTTCTCCAGAGCACCCCTTTAAATGCAGAGCTCAGCATTGACAGAGCAAATAACTATTGGCTCCTCACTCTGTCAATCAGCCTTAAAGCTGAGAAAACTACTTACAGTATGGAGGGGGGTAAGAACAGGGGTAAACTATAGAGCAGGGCCTATCAACAGGGGCTGTCCACCTATAGTGGTGGTAGTCTCTATCAGGATAAGGATAAGTCTCTATCTTAATATAGAGCAGGAGACTATAACTAGTCAAAGGAAGCTAACCTAAAAGGGTTTGTATGCATATGAGATGTCAGTGTGTGATCTCTGGCTGTTCTTCGCCATGTACGAGTAAGACACAAGTTATCTCTGCTTATAAAGCTCTAGATAGGGGCCTTGTAATCACATCAGCACAGCGCCACCTGCTGGGATATACAGATAGGCAAGGTCTTTCTGAATAATCTCTTAATGTTACATTGACATTGAACTTTAGAGTGATTTTCCCCCTGATAATACAGGATATATAGACAACTAGATATGCCATCTTTCAACCTCTAGGATGACATAAGAGATGTAATTTAAAAGACATATTCTTGTATAAAGAATCAAAACCAGTGTTGGCGTTACGAACAGGCTTGACCTTTTTACTCCACCACAGCAGGTTGTGAAATAGACAAACATCCTCCACAGTTCCGGAGTGAGTACTTACCTGCTCTCCTACTTGACCCAGGAAATAACATTTGAACCAATGCCATTATGTAAGAACACATTTTTAATAGAGTCTCTGACATTAATATGTCTTAAACCAACAGTAAAGCAATGGCCGTATTGTTGTGCTGTTTGAGAGCAAAGGTTGAATCACAAATTAAGGGACGGAACGCGCTGTGGAAAGCAAGGCAAACACTGATCCCTTTATGCTTTAGCGGACAGGTATATAAAATGTTATATAGCTGTTATACGGAAGCAACATTCACTCTAAATGGGCTAGAAAAAAAAGGAGCAACTGTGAAAGCTATAAAGCTACAGAACCTACTGTAAATTATTTAATACGATAATACTCAAGAGGGTGTAGTGTCGCTTTAAGAGCATTTGCCCATAAAATCACAACCACTCTTGTAAGCATACACCTTAGAGATCCACTATCCTGTCATTACATGTTTATGGAAAAGCTGGGTTACAGGTGGCATGGCTACAACAGGGCCCCCTCCAAGTTTATATCCATTTGGTATGAATCTGGTTTGGTCTACAAGTCTAAATAGTTGTGATTCCTTTTGGATTTATATAATCCCTACTCCTGGCTGAGAGGTAAGAGGTGATGCTTTATGCATCAGAGCTTCAACTTACTAAATTCTCTGGGCTGGGCAATTTGCAGCCAGGCTCTCAGTGTACTGTCCAGGAGCAGGGACACCTGTCTTTGACAGGAGTCCCTGTTCCTGTACATACTTTGCAGGGGCAATCGCTGGGAAAATGGAGAATTTCCAACTCCAAATCAGGATTGAAAGCTAAAACAAGTCTGGCAATCAGATATATACCGGATGAGACCCAAAACAAATGTAAGGAAGCTTCGATTTTCTCTAGTTAGCACTAGTCAGCATGCAGTGATACAGTGACCGCTCCTAAAATACATTGCATACATTGAAAATCTCATTGACTTTAGTAAGAGAATGCTATAGAGTTAACTATCATCAATTATCATTAAAAGTACAAATGAGGCCTCTACAAACAATTGTCATGATCTCTAATACTGTACCAGACCTCTATTTTGCTCTCATATTCGTTGGATTTCCAAATATAAAAGAAATAAGGCTAACTGTGGGCAAATGTCAACCCCACGGCAGTCCCTAAATGTTGCTATTACAACTCTATGGAATGAAAAAGATTTTTTATTCAAGATTTTTCAGAATGTGTCTGTAAATGTGTGGACCGTATCCTTTCTACACTCTATTAGAGAGACACAACAGTCTGTTATTGCTTCAATTAACTTTACTTATACTTGAAGACGTGAAGTACTTCATATACAGTATAAACACTAATCATATCAGCTAATTATCATTGTGTCCTATTACTAGCAAGAAATTGAAATTCCCAAATGAAGCAGTAAAAACTAAGCACAGCTAAGGGTGACTATTAACCCCATTGCGGTCCCCAATTATTACAAGTATCATTTAAAACTAAGTAGACTCTGTCACATATTATCAAATACAGTTGAATGAGGTTTTAGGCAGAAGGATTTGTATTTTTTGTCTCTTTTTGACAAGGGCCAATACATAATTTATTCCAGTAGATTCTAAATTGAAACTTTTTCAGTGCATGGACTAAGCCCTCCAGAAAAGACTTCTTAACAGAGGCAGAAGAGAAGTAGAATATGATGGGATCCAAAGAAGCATTGAAGGTGCTAAGGAGTAAAGCGTAGACCCTCCAATCTGGACTATCACCTTCAATAAAGCCCACGATATGGGATACGTTATAAGGCATGAAACACACAATGAAATTGATGAGAGTGGCCATCACTAGCCCAATGGCTCTTTTTTTTCTTTTCCTGTCCAGCTGACACTGCCACATGACAATCTTGAAGAAGTTCCCATAACAGAAGATGGTGATCATAAACGGGATGCAAAAAAGCACAAAACACATTTCTAGTCGTACAATAAGTAGGACTTCCAGCTGGGGCGGTGTAAACATGTTGTAGCACACGGTGGAGTTGCTGGTGGTCAAGTTGTTGGGCGTGATATATTCCACAATGTAGACGACACTACAGTGAACTGTGGCAATGAACCATATGAACATACTCCCCACCATGGAGTAGACTGGTTTTCTCACCATCTTGTACCTTATAGGAAAAGCCGTAGCCAGATATCTCTCCACACTTATAGCCATGAGGAACAGAGAGGTGATGTAGATGCTGCTGAAGTACATAAAGGATGACAGGGGGCAAAAAATGTAGGGCATTGGCCAATGCATATCGAAGGCCGCTTCAACCATGCGGAAAGGGAGGAAGGTCAACAGGAGCAAGTCAGAAATGGTCAAGTTGGCCAGTAAGATGTCCACCGGGAGAAGGTTGTGACTGCACTTGTGAAAGAGTGTGGATAGGGCTGCTATATTAAGAGGAAGCCCCGTGATAAAAGTGATGAGGTAGACAAACAAAAAAAGATATTTTGATCCTGGGAAATAGCTCATGGTGGCTTCACAACTTCATCCCTAGGTCTTGGTCTCTGTAACTTGTTGATTTTGGTCTCGAGGGTTTCTTTGTGACCTGAAGAAGGACGTAACAATATTTCTATACATGTACATTCAGATGTTATGCTGTATGTGGTTGGTCTACCAAGAGTCAGTAAAGACTAGGGTCACAAGTCTATATTAAAATATTTCATGGGGGAAGCGGAGAGATCTGATTGGAAAGCTATGGCTTGGACCTATATCTTGAGTCGTTGAGAGGTCTGACCAATGCTATAGTCATTAGCCTATGCAAAAGTCACATTAAAGAGGTATTCCAAGTTATCCTGTACTGGCTGGTTAGGGGGTAAGGGTCAGATCGCAGGGGCTTTGACCACTGGGACCCCTCCATGTTAACAATGGGGACCTGGGTATTTGTTATGAACATAGATGTAAAGATTATTGACTATTACAAGACTAGAAATGGAGCCTAATTTATGTACATGTCAGATACAAAGAATTTTATTAGTTTGAAGCTGTTTGACCCCCAACATGGAGCAGAGGGTCCCCCATCTATATACTAAATGTGAGAGTCTCTAAGGACTAGATGCAAGTGTCAGAGATTGCTGAGAGCTGATATATTACTTCATTCATGGTCATAGTGACAAATGGAACAACTGATATTAGGTAGCGAAGATAGATAGATAGATAGATAGATAGATAGATAGATAGATAGATAGGAGATAGATAGATAGATAGATAAATAGGAGATAGATAGATAGATAGATAGATAGATAGATAGATAGATAGATAGATAGGGAGATAGATAGACAGATAGGAGATAGGAGATAGATAATAGATAGATAGATAGAGAGATAGATAGATAGATAGATAGATAGGAGATAGATAGGAGATAGATAGATAGGAGATAGATAGATAGATAGATAGATAGATAGATAGATAGATAGGAGATAGATAGATAGATAGATAGATAGATAGATAGATAATAGATAGATAGGAGATAGATAGATAGGAGATAGATAATAGATAGATAGGAGATAGATAGATAGATAGATAGATAGGAGATAGATAGATAGATAGATAGATAGATAGATAGATACATAGGAGATAGATAGATAGATAGATAGATAGATAGATAGATAGATAGATAGGGAGATAGATAGACAGATAGGAGATAGGAGATAGATAATAGATAGATAGATAGAGAGATAGATAGATAGATAGGAGATAGATAATAGATAGATAGGAGATAGATAGATAGATAGATAGATAATAGATAGATAGATGATAGATAATAGATAGATAGATAGGAGATAGATAGATAGATAGATAGGAGATAGATAGATAGATAGATAATAGATAGATTAATAGATGATAGATAATAGATAGATAGATAGATAGATAGATAGGAGATAGATAGATAGATAGATAGATAGATAGATAGATAGATAGATAGATAGATAGATAGGAGATAGATAGATGATAGAAGATAGATAGATAGATAGATAGATAGGAGATAGATAGATGATAGATGATTGATAGATAGATAGGAGATAGATAGATAGATAGATAGATAGATAGATAGATAGGAGATAGATAGATAGATAGATAGATAGATAGATAGATAGATAGATAGAATAATAGATAAATATGATGTACTTACTTTAGCTGTATGAGAGGTTTGTCTGTAGGTCTCTCGGCATCTTTCTTCTCTTCCTCACCGGACTTGGAATAAATAGCCCTGGTTAGCACGCAGCTTTCCCTCTTAGTATTATCTGTCCTCTGTTTATAGAAGGCTGAGGTTTATATATGGAGGCGATCGATACCTGTATCCAGTGCTGAGCAGGTTCCTGAGCAGCTGTAGCCTCCCGCTGATGTCCCATAAAACATAAAGGTGAAGGCTTATTAAAGTGACTGGTGACGGCCCCGGCCGTGGGCTCCTGGGAGGTGGCACCTACACACCGCACCATTTATATTCAGACAACATGGATTTCATTGACATATATGTTATAATAAAACAACACAATCTTCTAATAATAAAGTGCAGCTCTGGAGTATAATACAGGATGTAATGGTGGTTTTACACTGAACGATGTATCGTTCGAATCAGCCCGACAACGGTCGAATTGGAACGATAATCGTACGTGTAAACGCAGCGAACGATCAAGCGACGAGCGAAAAATCGTTCATTTTGATCTTTCAACAAGTTCTCAAATCGTCGTTGATTGTTCGCAAAAAATTCGCAGATTGTTCAGTGTAAAGTCTTTCAACGATTTCCCCTATGTGTGAGATAGGCTTAACCAATCGCAAAACAAATATTCCGTACGATGTATCGTTCCGTGTAAACGCCGATCGTTATAAAAAAAAATAGTTCATTCAAAATCGTTAATCGTGCGATTGGGCGAATTATCGCTCCGTGTAAAACCACCATAACTCAGGATCAGTACAGGATCAGTAATGTAATGTATGTACACAGTGACTCCACCAGCAGAATAGTGAGTGCAGCTCTGGAGTATAATACAGGATCAGTAATGTAATGTATGTACACAGTGACCCCACCAGCAGAATAGTGAGTGCAGCTCTGGAGTATAATACAGGATGTAACTCAGGATTAGTACAGGATAAGTAATGTAATGTATGTACACAGTGACCCCACCAGCAGAATAGTGAGCGCAGCTCTGGAGTATAATACAGGATCAGTAATGTAATGTATGTACACAGTGACCCCACCAGCAGAATAGTGAGCGCAGCTCTGGAGTATAATACAGGACGTAACTCAGGATCAGTAATGTAATGTATGTACACAGTGACCCCACCAGCAGAATAGTGAGTGCAGCTCTGGACTATAATACATGATGTAACTCAGGATCAGTAATGTAATGTATGTACACAGTGACCCCACAAGCAGAATAGTGAGTGCAGCTCTGGAATATAATACATGATGTAACTCAGGATTAGTACAGGATAAGTAATATAATGTATGTGTATGCAAAAAAGGAGTCAGTGGAGCCTCAGTTGCAAGTGTGAAAACACAGGAACAGCCAGAAATCCCACTACAGGTGTTTCTTCTAGTCTTAACACACCCAGATAAGGGTCCATTTACACAGAAAGATTATCTGCCAAAGATTTGAAGCCAAAACCAGGAGCAGACTATAAACAGAGATCAGGTCATAAAGGAAAGCCTTAGATTTCTCCTCTTTTCAAATCCATTCCTGGCTTTGGCTTCAAATCTTTGGCAGATAATCTGTCAGATAATAATTCTGTGTAAATGGACCCTAATGCTAAGTTTACACCGAGCGATAATTGGCCCAATCGCACGATTAACGATTTCGAAGTAACGATTTCGAAGTAACGATCGGCGTTTAGACGGTACGATATATCGTACGGAAAAATTGTTTTGCAATAGTTTTGCGATCACGCGCCCGCAGCCCGGCCCGCCCCCCGCTCATCCGCAGCCCGGCCCCACGGTCAACCGCAGCTCCCTGTGCCGCTCCGATCACCACCCTTGCCGCCGCTTCGATCAATCAATGCACTGAAGAGGGGAGTCGGGGACTTCGAAGACCTGCTACGCGGAGCAGGTAACGTATGCTCGTGGCCAGGGTGGCGGGGGCGATCGGAGCGGCGGAGGGGGGGGGGGGCGATCGGAGCGGCGGTGGCGGGGGGGCGATCGGAGCGGCAGCAGCGGGGGGTGATCAGAGCGGCGGGGGGGCAATCAGAGCGGCGGCGGTGGGGGTGGCGATCGGAGCGACGGCGGGGTGGCGATCAGAGCCGTGGCGGGGGTGGCGATCGGAGCGGCGGCGGGGGTGGCGATTGGAGCCTGCGCAGGGGGCTGCGGATGAGCGGGGGGCGGGTGGCGAGCGGGCGGGGCTGCGGGCGGCCGGACTATCGCGCAACGACTGTTTACACGGAACGATCAGCGTTTTTTTTGCGAACGACGATTTAAGAACATGTTAAAAGATCAAAATGAACGATTTATCGATCGTTCGGCGCGTTTACACGTACGATAATCGTTCCGTGTAAACGTAGCATAAAACTAGTTCATTCAGGTGTCACTTGTCTGCATTCTCTGCTGCAGCCACTAGGTGTCTCACTCCCCCTGTGCACAGCTGCAGTATGTGGCAAAAGGTTATTCCATGTGTTTGTATATTGTTTTGTTGAGCAGACTTTCTGTACAATTTTTTCTCTCTCACACACATACTTCCTGTCACACCACCCTGTAAAGGGAAGGGATTTCCTGTCAGGTGGGCAGTAGAGGTTTAGTTTCTTTGTAGAGTGGGTAGGACAAGACACAGGTTCCTGCTGCAGTGACTATGCAGGCCTGGCTTAGGCTAGTGCCTTGACAGTGACTACACCTTTCCTTCTGGCTAGGAGCAAGTAACTAGCTAGATGCATTGCTAAACCTTGAGGTGGGGTAACCAGGACCACAGGAGAGACCCACTTACCTATGCTGAGGATTCCTCAGTCAGGACAGTCACCCCCTAAGGAAAAGGCAGAGGAGCTGATCCCCAGTAAAGCAAAGAAGCTAAGAGCCGAGGTAACTTACTGACAGACGCTCTTCCACTTAGAGTTAGGCTTCTGTGGGAGCTACACCTAGAGACATAGACCTAGGACTTGTACTACCTTTGAGGACGGTCACCGATACTGGGAGGCAGAAGGCAGTCAGATAACAGAGACTTATCTAAACGTGACTACAAGAAGTTCACTACAGGAGTCAAGTATGTTACCGGCAGAGTACTGTACTAATAAAGCAAGGGCTCCTACCCGGCCCTTACACAACTCTCTCTCAAGACAAGTATTTTCGGTAAAGTTAAGCACTGTTTTAAATCGGGACTCTGTAATCTCTGTCGCTGCACCTGCACTTTAACTTGCACCTCACAATTGTTCTACTCCAGGTGCGGTGCCCGTGTGTCCGGGGGTGGATATTACCACTCCTGGACACTGTGACAATTTGACCCCCAAACCCCAGAGCCCACCAGCTGCATACAACATCTGCACCAGCACCCCGGGCCACGGCATATGTACACCATGACAATCTACCAGGAATTGTGAATCCCTCAGTTCTATACATACAGATATATGGGGCAGTATACCCCTCACCACCTAATAAACCTGTGCAGGTGCTCAGGTTGCCCTAGAAACCAAAGCTTTGCCTTTGTATACAGGGTGCAATGTGCTCATATAGATCCATGCATGCCGTATATAGATAAAGTCTATTGTTTGGCTTCCGTTTCTGCAATCTGCCTTGTTTCTTGTGAATTTGAGGATTTCCTCTCACAGTCCATCCAGAACCAAAGAAAATACATCCTAAGTGTCTGTATAATCTCCTGGTACAGGGGGCGACCTCCATGGATGACACTGGGGTGTATGTACAGTAATGCTGCTGGAGTCTGGGAGTGAACGTCTTCCCAGCCTCATGTTTGTATACGGATGCTTCTTATGAGCTGCATCCTCTCTGTTATCTCTATGGATATACTTGGAGTCGGTCCCGGACTCTCGCATGTTCAGGTTTCACTAGTTTGTAAGTAAATCTTCTATATTGTTGAATATAAATGCAGTATACTGAAGTCGGCTCCTTAGGGTTGATCCCACAATGGAGATTGGACGCTGGTTTAACCCTTAGAGTACCGGGCCAATTTTGTTTTTCCCTCCTTGTGCTTAAAAGGCCATAGCACTTGCATTTTTTCACCTAGAAACCCACATGAGCCCTTATTTTTTGCGCCACTAATTGTACTTTGCAATGACAGGCTGAATTTTTTCATAAAGTACACTGCGAAACCAGCGAAAAATAAAATGTGTGGTGAAATAAAAAAAAGAAAAACCACATTTCTTTTATTTGGGGTGTTTTCGTTTTTACGCCGTTCGTCCTGGGGTAAAACTGACATGTTATATATGTTCCTCAAGTCGTTACGATTACAACGATATATAACATGTATAACTTATATTGTATCTGATGGCCTGTAAAAAATTCAAACCATTGTTAACAAATATACGTTCCTTAAAACCGCTTCATTCCCAGGCTTATAGCGCTTTTATCCTTTGGTCTATGGGGCTGTGCGAGGTGTCAGTTTTTACGCCATGATGTGTTCTTTCTATCGGTACCTTGATTGCGCATATACGACTTTTTGATCGCAATTTTTCTGGATTTGATGCGACCAAAAATGCGCAATTTTGCACTTTGGGATTTTTTTGCGCTGACGCCGTTTACCGTGTGAGATCAGGAATGTGATTAATTAATAGTTCGGGCGTTTACGTGCGCAGCGATAGCAAACATGTTTGTTTATTTATTTATTTGTTTATTTTTATTTATAACCTGGGAAAAGGGGGGTGATTCAGACTTTTATTAGGGGAGGGGGCTTTTTATTAATAATAACACTTTTATTTTTACTTTTACACTTATACTAGAAGCCCCCCTGGGGTTAGGGTTATTCCCCCCCTGGGGTTAGGGTTATTCCCCCCCTGGGGTTAGGGTTATTCCCCCCTGGGGTTAGGGTTATTCCCCCCCCTGGGGTTAGGGTTATTCCCCCCCCTGGGGTCAGGGTTATTCCCCCTGGGGTTAGGGTAATTCCCCCCTGGGGTTAGGGTTATTCCCCCCCTGGGGTTAAGGTTATTCCCCCCTGGGGTTAGGGTTATTCCCCCCCTGGGGTTAGGGTTATTCCCCCCTGGGGTTAGGGTTATTCCCCCCCCCCCTGGGGTTAGGGTTATTCCCCCCCCTGGGGTTAGGGTTATTCCCCCTGGGGTTAGGGTAATTCCCCCCTGGGGTTAGGGTTATTCCCCCCCTGGGGTTAAGGTTATTCCCCCCTGGGGTTAGGGTTATTCCCCCCCTGGGGTTAGGGTTATTCCCCCTGGGGTTAGGGTTATTCCCCCCCTGGGGTTAGGGTTATTCCCCCCCTGGGGTTAGGGTTATTCCCCCTGGGGTTAGGGTTATTCCCCCTGGGGGACTTCTAGTATAAGTGCACTGATCTCTCATTGAGATCTGTGCTGCATCGATATGCAGCACAGATCGATGAGATAGGCACATCGATTGCTTCTGGCTGCTGCAGCCAGAAGCAATCGAGTGCCGAGTCGGGATCAGCGACATGACGGTGCTGACCCCGGACGGGGTAAGATGTGTGGATCGCTCCTCCGGGACAACGTCCCGGAGGAGCGATCCTCCCCACTAGACACCAGGGAACAGCTGCAGTAAGTAATCGGATGCAGCTGTCAACTTTGACAGCTGCATCCGATTACTCTATTAGCGGGCACGGCGATCGGACCGTGCCCGCTAATAGCCACGGTCCTGGGCTACGAGCGGCATCCGAGACCGCATCCGGTTCAGAGCGTGGCCACCGCGCGGCCCCGCTCTGAACGCGTGGAGGCGGCCCTGGACGTACGGGTACGTCCAGGGTCACCTAGGGGTTAAAGAGATAGTTCACAAAAAAAAAAAAACAATTCTTTCAAGTTAACCAGTGTCAGAAAGTGCCAGAGATTTGTAATTTACTTCCATTAAAAAATCTCCAGTCCTCCAGTACTTATCAGCTGCTGTATGTCCTACAGGAAGTGATGTATTCTCTCCAGTCTGACACAGTGCTCTCTGCTGCCACCTCTGTCCATGTCAGGAACTGTCCAGAGCAGCAGCAAATCCCCATAGAAAACCTCTCCTGCTCTGGACAGTTCCTGACATGGACAGAGGTGGCAGCAGAGAGCACTGTGTCAGACTGGAGAGAATACACCTGCATGACATACAGCAGCTGATAAGTACTGGAAGACTTACATTTGTTTTAAATAGACATAATTTACATATTTGTATAACATTCTGGAACTTGTTGATCTTTATTTTTGTTTCTCCAGAGTACCCCTTTAATGTCAGATGCATGATACAATTTGGGGACCTCAGTGTATTAAAGAGGATGTACCATCAGGTACATCCTCTTTAATCTGACACGGGGATAGATCAGCGCCATCACGGGCAAGCGGGCTGCCCCGCCCCCAGTGGGAGGGAATTTCCTCCCATCTATGGAGAATGAACGGAGCCGCGTCATACGGGGGCGGGGGTGGGCCGGCCCGCTTCAAGTGCCTGAGCACCGGCCCAGGACTCTTGGATAGAACGGCGCCGTACAAGGGAACTGGGCCACGGATCGGAAAACGGACCGTGGCACCGGCTTGCCCGTGACGGCGCCGTTCTATCCCTGTGTCAGATTAAAGAGGATGTACCTGATGGTACGTCCTCTTTAAGCTATGTAGCTCCCTAGTGGTGAATGCAGGTAAAAGCTATGACAGGAGGCAGTACAGTGTGGGCCCCTCTCACCATAGTCACATACTGTACTGTAGCAGTCCGGCTCTCCATCTACCATAGTAATATATTTGCATCAGGTTAATCATTAGTCTATGTAGTCCGCACTTATCAGCGTCTCATAAGAGAAAATAAAGCTGGATATTTGCCTCTATTTGACTGCTCATTTCCCAGTAAAATCCTTGTAATTACCATAATACATAGATATCAGACATTATTTGAATTTTTGACTATCCCACAACAGATGATGATTTGGGTGGGTATGAAAAAAGACATACTTACCAAGCTAGGTCACCCTTACCAGATAGGACTGGATGACGTCACAACAGGAGCTGTGGGAGAGCCAGTTAGGTGAGTATGTCCTTTATGTTTTCATGCCTCCCCCAAACAAATATATAAAAATAAATAATTGTGCCCAGATCCCTGCTTTAACATGCTGTGTAAAAATTCTTTAAAATGTCTGGAAGAAGATCTGCACATATCAGTGTGACGATGTGTTATTCCTGTTAAAGGGGTACTCATGAGAATTTTTTTTCAAAATAATCTGATGTCAGAGTTATACAGGTTTGTAAATTACTTCTATTTTTTTTTAAACTCATCTTCCAGTACTTGTCAGCTGCTGTATGTCCTGTAACACATCCCCATAGAAAACTCCTCCTGCTCTGGACAGTTCCTGACATGGACAGAGATGGCAGCAGAGAGCACTGTGTCATACTGGAAAGAATACACCACTTCCTGCAGGACATACAGCAGCTGAGAAGTAATTCACAAATCTGTATAACGTTTTTACATCACTTGATTTAAAAGCTTTTTTGTCTTTGGAGTCCCCCTTTAAGGTAATGATTGATGATGTTCTTCTCTGCCAAGCCACAATCCATTTGAGGACAATGCTTAGAAATCAGGGTGTAAGGCATAAGTGGGTTCCATCATCTTCCTCTACATTATCACAAGGAGCCTTGCTATCATAGAACATGACTCCTGAAGGGCTCGGCAGGGGAATCCCACAAACAGAAGGTCAAGGGTCAACTTGACGCCATCTTCCTGTTTTGCTAACCACAGAGGAAATCTCTGGGGTGCAGACCACATCGCTTTCACTTATATTCATTGACATGTTGACAAGTGAAGCTCTGCTGTGAAGCCGCTCACTATAACTATAGCCATCACCTAATGTACTGATACTCCTAAGGATTGCCCTGGGTTCTTGTGCAACAAATATAATCTTACAGGAAACATAGAGGTTAAAGGGGTCAAATCAACTGGTTCATAAAGTTATATAGATTTGTAATTTCCTTCTATTTAAAAATCTTCAGTCTTCCAGTACGTATCAGCTGCTGTATGTCCTGCATGAAGTGGTGTATTCTTTCCAGTCTGACACAGTGCTCTCTGCTGCCATCTCTGTCCATGTCAGGAACTGTCCAGAGCAGTAGCAAATTCCCATAGAAAACCTCTCCTGCTCTGGACAGTTCCTGACATGGACAAAGGTGGCAGCAGAGAGCACTGTGTCAGACTGGAGAGAATACACCATTTCCTGCAGAACTACAGCAGCTGATAAGTATGGGAAGACTTGAGATTTATAGAAGTAGGTTACAAATCTATATAAATTTCTGAAACTAGTTGATTTGAAAGAAAAAGATTTTCATTGGAGTACCCCTTTAAAGTGTTACCGTCTTGTTTTGCAACTTTTGACATGTTCAAAGTTATTGACGTCAGTGGGTCTCTCTTTTGAGATCCGCTGCAATCCTGAGATATAACCAGGGGGAGTGCGCAGCTGCCAGTCAAAGCCAACTCTTTCACTCCATTGTGGTCTATGGAGCATTCGTTACCGATGTCCTTGCGCCCGTTGCTTAACTGCATACATTACCTATCCATGCTGCAGGGCTTCTCCCCGGGTTCCCGTGCGCTCCAGCTTCAGAGCGGCCTGTCTCAGCTGACAGGCCGCTCAGCCAATAACTGGCTGTGGCGGTCCCGGCCAGTGATTGGCTGAGCGGCCTGTCACTCAGCCAGTATAAATTATATTATTGTTGTGAGAGTCGGTTTACACTTTGCATTTTTTTTTTTTTTGCAGGGTTTAAACCCAAGACACAAAAATCTAACTTTTTTCTGATCATTAAAGAGTTTGTGTACTTCAGAGCTGCACTCCTGGCTAAAGTCTACAGAGATCACTGCATTTCCATCACTGCCCAGCAGATGGCGACAAAAAGAAGACATTAAAGCTATGAAAAAACTAGGAAGAGGAAGAATAGGAGGAATGCCGAAAATAAACCTCAAGAGCGGTCACTTTCCTGTAAATTCCAGCAGTATAATGATACCAAAGGTGACGATGTGATAGCGGAGGGGGAGGAAGAAGACAATTCACTACTTTTGCCCTTTAATGCCTTTTTGCGGCCGACAATTCTACTAAATCTTTAAGAAACTCAGCTCTGCTGCTTCTGTAGATTTCTCCTCTGCTGCATCTGACAAACTCAGCTCTGCTGCATCTGTATACAGTCGCCCAAGGAATTAGTATACATATAGACCTTACATACTAGAGCCTGATATAGGACCTGTATATCTGTATACATATAGACCTTACATACATCATACCTCCCAACCGTCCCGGATTTCGCGGGACAGTCCCGTTTTCGGGGTTCTGTCCCGCGGTCCCGGAACGGCCCCCCGTGTCCCGCATTTTAAGTGGCCCCAGCGAAAAAAACAATAAAGCAGTAACTCACCTGTCCTCCGGTCCCAGCAGCTCCTCTCCCGGCAGAGCGCGCACTCCCGTCATCCTCCGGGGCGGGAAGCGGGGTACAGAGTCACTAACTGTACCGGAAGTGACCTGCTCATGAATTACTTCCGGCACAGTCAGTGACTCTGTACCCCGCTGCCCGCCCCGGAGGATGACGGGAGTGCGCGCTCTGCCAGCAGAGGAGCTGCTGGGACCGGAGGACAGGTGAGTTACTGGTTTATTGTTTTTGCCGCTGGTGCCACACTAATGGGGGGATTGGCTACTCTGTGGGCACTATATGGGGGATTGGCTACTATGTGGGGCACTATATGGAGGCATTAGACGAGGCTGAAGTTGGTTTCTTATTCGGCCAGTTTCTTATTCGGGGCTGAAGTTGGTTTCTTATTCGGCAGTTTCTTATTCAGAGGATTTTTCTTTTTCCTGTTTTAGCTATTATGCTTACAGAAAATGTATAATATTCATACCCTACCGTAAGTGAGGGGCCCTGAGAGGACTGGTGATAAAAATGGCAAAAAAGACCCCACGGTTGGCATAAAAATGGGCATGAAAGTAAAACCACAAAATTATTATTTAAAAATAAAATTGACTTTGGGCCACTGATCTCACACTGATAATACACAGAGAGGGATGCCCCGCATCACACCCAAGAGAGTCCAGCCTGGCCCAAAGTGGTTCTGGGTATAAAAACTGGCATCAAAGTGGGCACATAGGCATTTTTTCCTAATTTGAATAAGTAACAGCTGTTTTCAAAGGGTTAAATGAGTTTGGGCCACTGATCTCACACTGATAATACACAGAGAGGGATGCCCCGCATCATACCCAAGAGAGTCCAGCCTGGCCCAAAG
Organism: Dendropsophus ebraccatus; assembly: GCF_027789765.1. Taxonomy (NCBI): domain Eukaryota; kingdom Metazoa; phylum Chordata; class Amphibia; order Anura; family Hylidae; genus Dendropsophus; species Dendropsophus ebraccatus. The sequence goes on along the minus strand of NC_091465.1, from coordinate 79,516,996 downwards.
TGGTTCTGGGTATACAAACTGGCATCAAAGTGGGCAGATTGGCATTTTTCCCAATTTGAATAAGTAACAGCTGTTTTCAAAGGGTTAAATGAGTTTGGGCCACTGATCTCACACTGATAATACACAGAGAGGGATGCCCCGCATCATACCCAAGAGAGTCCAGCCTGGCCCAAAGTGGTTCTGGGTATAAAAACTGGCATCAAAGTGGGCACATAGCCATTTTTCATGATTTGAATAAGTAACAGCTGTTTTCAAAGGGTTAAATGAGTTTGGGCCACTGATCTCACACTGATAATACACAGAGAGGGATGCCCCGCATCACATCCAACAGAGTCCACCCTGGCCCAAAGTGGTTCTGGGTATAAAAACTGGCATCAAAGTGGGCAGATGGGCATTTTTGTCCTATTTTGAATAAGTAACAGGTGTTTTCAAAGGGTTAAATGAGTTTGGGCCACTGATCTCACACTGATAATACACAGAGAGGGATGCCCTGCATCACATCCAAGAGAGTCCAGCCTGGCCCAAAGTGGTTCTGGGTATAAAAACAGGCATCAAAGTGGGCAGATTGACATTTTTCCCAATTTGAATAAGTAACAGGTATTTTCAAAGGGTTAAATGAGTTTGGGCCACTGATCTCACACTGATAATACACAGAGAGGGATGCCCCGCATCACATCCAAGAGAGTCCAGCCTGGCCCAAAGTGGTTCTGGGTATAAAAACTGGCATCAAAGTGGGCACATAGCCATTTTTCATGATTTGAATAAGTAACAGCTGTTTTCAAAGGGTTAAATGAGTTTGGGCCACTGATCTCACACTGATAATACACAGAGAGGGATGCCCCGCATCATACCCAAGAGAGTCCAGCCTGGCCCAAAGTGGTTCTGGGTATAAAAACTGGCATCAAAGTGGGCACATAGCCATTTTTCATGATTTGAATAAGTAACAGCTGTTTTCAAAGGGTTAAATGAGTTTGGGCCACTGATCTCACACTGATAATACACAGAGAGGGATGCCCCGCATCACATCCAACAGAGTCCACCCTGGCCCAAAGTGGTTCTGGGTATAAAAACTGGCATCAAAGTGGGCAGATGGGCATTTTTGTCCTATTTTGAATAAGTAACAGGTGTTTTCAAAGGGTTAAATGAGTTTGGGCCACTGATCTCACACTGATAATACACAGAGAGGGATGCCCTGCATCACATCCAAGAGAGTCCAGCCTGGCCCAAAGTGGTTCTGGGTATAAAAACTGGCATCAAAGTGGGCAGATTGACATTTTTCCCAATTTGAATAAGTAACAGGTATTTTCAAAGGGTTAAATGAGTTTGGGCCACTGATCTCACACTGATAATACACAGAGAGGGATGCCCCGCATCACATCCAAGAGAGTCCAGCCTGGCCCAAAGTGGTTCTGGGTATAAAAACTGGCATCAAAGTGGGCACATAGCCATTTTTCATGATTTGAATAAGTAACAGCTGTTTTCAAAGGGTTAAATGAGTTTGGGCCACTGATCTCACACTGATAATACACAGAGAGGGATCCCCCGCATCACACCCAAGAGAGTCCAGCCTGGCCCAAAGTGGTTCTGGGTATAAAAACTGGCATCAAAGTGGGCACATAGGCATTTTTTCCTAATTTGAATAAGTAACAGCTGTTTTCAAAGGGTTAAATGAGTTTGGGCCACTGATCTCACACTGATAATACACAGAGAGGGATGCCCCGCATCATACCCAAGAGAGTCCAGCCTGGCCCAAAGTGGTTCTGGGTATAAAAACTGGCATCAAAGTGGGCACATAGCCATTTTTCATGATTTGAATAAGTAACAGCTATTTTCAAAGGGTTAAATGAGTTTGGGCCACTGATCTCACATTGATATTACACAGAGAGGGATGCCCCGCATCACATCCAAGAGAGTCCAGCCTGGCCCAAAGTGGTTCTGGGTATACAAACTGGCATCAAAGTGGGCAGATTGGCATTTTTCCCAATTTGAATAAGTAACAGCTGTTTTCAAAGGGTTAAATGAGTTTGGGCCACTGATCTCACACTGATAATACACAGAGAGGGATGCCCCGCATCATACCCAAGAGAGTCCAGCCTGGCCCAAAGTGGTTCTGGGTATAAAAACTGGCATCAAAGTGGGCACATAGCCATTTTTCATGATTTGAATAAGTAACAGCTGTTTTCAAAGGGTTAAATGAGTTTGGGCCACTGATCTCACACTGATAATACACAGAGAGGGATGCCCCGCATCACATCCAACAGAGTCCACCCTGGCCCAAAGTGGTTCTGGGTATAAAAACTGGCATCAAAGTGGGCAGATGGGCATTTTTGTCCTATTTTGAATAAGTAACAGGTGTTTTCAAAGGGTTAAATGAGTTTGGGCCACTGATCTCACATTGATAATACACAGAGAGGGATGCCCTGCATCACATCCAAGAGAGTCCAGCCTGGCCCAAAGTGGTTCTGGGTATAAAAACTGGCATCAAAGTGGGCAGATTGACATTTTTCCCAATTTGAATAAGTAACAGGTATTTTCAAAGGGTTAAATGAGTTTGGGCCACTGATCTCACACTGATAATACACAGAGAGGGATGCCCTGCATCACATCCAACAGAGTGCAGCCTGGCCCAAAGTGGTTCTGGGTATAAAAACTGGCATCAAAGTGGGCACATAGCCATTTTTCATGATTTGAATAAGTAACAGCTGTTTTCAAAGGGTTAAATGAGTTTGGGCCACTGATCTCACACTGATAATACACAGAGAGGGATCCCCCGCATCACATCCAAGAGAGTCCAGCCTGGCCCAAAGTGGTTCTGGGTATAAAAACTGGCATCAAAGTGGGCACATAGCCATTTTTCATGATTTGAATAAGTAACAGCTATTTTCAAAGGGTTAAATGAGTTTGGGCCACTGATCTCACATTGATATTACACAGATAGGCATGCCCCGCATCACTTCCAAGAGAGTCCAGCCTGGCCCAAAGTGGTTCTGGGTATAAAAACTGGCATCAAAGTGGTCAGATTGGCATTTTTCCCAATTTGAATAAGTAACAGCTGTATTCAAAGGGTTAAATGAGTTTGGGCCACTGATCTCACACTACATACACACAGATAGGCATGCCCCCCATCACATTCAAGAGATTCCAGCCTGGCCCAAAGTGGTTCTGGGTATACAAACTGGCATCAAAGTGGGCACATAGCCATTTTTCATGATTTGAATAAGTAACAGCTATTTTCAAAGGGTTAAATGAGTTTGGGCCACTGATCTCACACTACATACACACAGATAGGCATACCCCGCATCACATCCAAGAGACTCCAGTCTGGCCCAAAGTGGTTCTGGGTATAAAAACTGGCATCAAAGTGGGCAGATTGGCATTTTTTCCTAATTTGAATAAGTAACAGGTATTTTCAAAGGGTTAAATGAGTTTGGGCCACTGATCTCACACTGATAATACACAGATAGGCATGCCCCGCATCACATTCAAGAGATCCAGCGTGGACCAAAGTGGTTCTGGGTATAAAAACTGGCATCAAAGTGGGCACATAGCCATTTTTCATGATTTGAATAAGTAACAGCTGTTTTCAAAGGGTTAAATGAGTTTGGGCCACTGATCTCACACTGATAATACACAGAGAGGGATCCCCCGCATCACATCCAACAGAGTCCAGCCTGGCCCAAAGTGGTTCTGGGTATAAAAACTGGCATCAAAGTGGGCACATAGCCATTTTTCATGATTTGAATAAGTAACAGCTATTTTCAAAGGGTTAAATGAGTTTGGGCCACTGATCTCACACTACGTACACACAGATAGGAATGCCCCGCATCACATCCAGGAGACTCCAGCCTGGCCCAAAGTGGTTATGGGTATAAAAACTGGCATCAAAGTGGGCAGATGGGCATTTTTGTCCTATTTTGAATAAGTAACAGGTGTTTTCAAAGGGTTAAAGGAGTTTGGGCCACTGATCTCACGCTACGTACACACAGAGAGGGATGCCCCGCATCACATCCAAGAGAGTCCAGCCTGGCCCAAAGTGGTTCTGGGTATAAAAACAGGCATCAAAGTGGGCAGATTGGCATTTTTCCCAATTTGAATAAGTAATAGGTATTTTCAAAGGGTTAAATGAGTTTGGGCCACTGATCTCACACTGATAATACACAGAGAGGGATCCCCCGCATCAAATCCAACAGAGTCCAGCCTGGCCCAAAGTGGTTCTGGGTATAAAAACTGGCATCAAAGTGGGCACATAGCCATTTTTCATGATTTGAATAAGTAACAGCTATTTTCAAAGGGTTAAATGAGTTTGGGCCACTGATCTCACACTACGTACACACAGATAGGCATGCCCCGCATCACATCCAGGAGACTCCAGCCTGGCCCAAAGTGGTTCTGGGTATAAAAACTGGCATCAAAGTGGGCAGATTGGCATTTTTCCCAATTTGAATAAGTAACAGGTATTTTCAAAGGGTTAAATGAGTTTGGGCCACTGATCTCACACTACATACACACAGAGAGGGATGCCCCGCATCACATCCAAGAGAGTCCAGCCTGGCCCAAAGTGGTTCTGGGTATACAAACTGGCATCAAAGTGGGCAGATTGGCATTTTTCCCAATTTGAATAAGTAACAGGTATTTTCAAAGGGTTAAATGAGTTTGGGCCACTGATCTCACACTACATACACACAGAGAGGGATGCCCCGCATCACATCCAAGAGAGTCCAGCCTGGCCCAAAGTGGTTCTGGGTATACAAACTGGCATCAAAGTGGGCAGATTGGCATTTTTCCCAATTTGAATAAGTAACAGGTATTTTCAAAGGGTTAAATGAGTTTGGGCCACTGATCTCACTCTGATAATACACAGAGAAGGATGCCCCGCATCACATCCAACAGAGTCCAGCCTGGCCCAAAGTGGTTCTGGGTATAAAAACTGGCATCAAAGTGGGCACATAGCCATTTTTCATGATTTGAATAAGTAACAGCTATTTTCAAAGGGTTAAATGAGTTTGGGCCACTGATCTCATACTGATAATACACAGAGAGGGATCCCCCGCATCACATCCAACAGAGTCCAGCCTGGCCCAAAGTGGTTCTGGGTATTTTGTGAATAAATGTTTAGCGCCGCACTACCCCTTTAAGCAAACAGGGCTAAAGTACTCAGGAGGCATTTGTCAGCATAACAGGATCCCAGAATTAGCTGTCCCATCTCGTCTTATTAAACATTTCTCGGCTAACCCTGAATACATTTCTATAATAACAATACCTGCAGCAATGTTTTCTGCTGACAGGTCTGCTTTAGGCTATGTTAGGCCTCATTCACACATCCATAGTTCAGCCAGTGAATACGGACCTGTAATGGTGGACCGCACTATGAATGTGCAGTAACAGTGCTACGCAGTTTACGGAGCACTATGTAGAAGACAATGATTCGTGCCGCAAATCCAAGTCCGCACTATAATCTATCCTTTATTTTTTTGTAGCGTGGGACGTGGACCTGAACACTTGTACAGATGTGTGAACAGGGCCATTGAAATATATTTGTCCTATGTGTTGCCTGCAATGTCAGGGTCCCCTTGTAGCCATATAGGACCCCTTTGTAGCCAGTAAGACCGCCCTTGTAGCCAGCAGAACCTGATTACGGGAGCATTGATGTCCCTGTACCCAGTGGGATTAGCAGATACATGCTGCAATACTAATGATCGCACTGCGCACGTGTAGGAAGGCCATTCTGGGTACGAGAGATGGCTTTGCCCCCAAGTGCTGACGTCACCATACCCAAGAAGATGAAAGGAAGTAGGACATCACTGTAAGAAAGGTTGCATCATGTGACTGGACCAGCAATCTCCGAGTAAAGCCAACAAGGAATATATAAGTTCTTTAGTTAAGGGTTAATTTTAGTTCTTTTTTTTTCAATTTTTCCAGGAATACCCCTTTAGGCTATGTTTAAACAAAGTAAAAATAAGGGCAAATAATGACCATTATTAAAGGGGAACTGTCAGCCAGTTAGATTAATCTAAACTGCTGATAGCTCCTTATTGCACCAAAAACACCATGGATAAAGGTGTGTTTTACCTTAATCCTCATTACCGTTTCAGTAAAGTTTGGCATTTGCTCCAAAGTCTGGTAAGGACCCACAGGGCATCCCTCTCTGTGTATTATCAGTGTGATGCGGGGGATCCCTCTCTGTGTATTATCAGTGTGATGCGGGGGATCCCTCTCTGTGTATTATCAGTGTGATGTGGGGCATCCCTCTCTGTGTATTATCAGTGTGAGATCAGTGGCCCAAACTCATTTAACCCTTTGAAAACAGCTGTTACTTATTCAAATTGGGAAAAATGCCAATCTGCCCACTTTGATGCCAGTTTTTATACCCAGAACCACTTTGGGCCAGGCTGGACTCTCTTGGATGTGATGCGGGGCATCCCTCTTTGTGTATTATCAGTGTGGGATCAGTGGCCCAAACTCATTTAACCCTTTGAAAATACCTGTTACTTATTCAAATCATGAAAAATGCCTATGTGCCCACTTTGATGCCAGTTTTTATACCCAGAACCACTTTGGGCCAGGCTGGACTCTCTTGGATGTGATGCGGGACATGCCTATCTGTGTGTATGTAGTGTGAGATCAGTGGCCCAAACTCATTTAACCCTTTGAAAACAGCTGTTACTTATTCAAATTAGGAAAAAATGCCAATCTGCCCACTTTGATGCCAGTTTTTATACCCAGAACCACTTTGGGCCAGGCTGGACTCTCTTGGATGTGATGCGGGGGATCCCTCTCTGTGTATTATCAGTGTAAGATCAGTGGCCCAAACTCATTTAACCCTTTGAAAATAGCTGTTACTTATTCAAATTGGGAAAAATGCCAATCTGCCCACTTTGATGCCAGTTTTTATACCCAGAACCACTTTGGGCCAGGCTGGACTCTGTTGGATGTGATGCGGGGCATGCCTATCTGTGTGTACGTAGTGTGAGATCAGTGGCCCAAACTCATTTAACCCTTTGAAAATAGCTGTTACTTATTCAAATCATGAAAAATGGCTATGTGCCCACTTTGATGCCAGTTTTTATACCAAGAACCACTTTGGGCCAGGCTGGACTCTCTTAAGTATGATGCGGGGCATCCCTCTCTGTGTACTATCAGTGTGAGATCAGTGGCCCAAACTCATTTAACCCTTTGAAAATACCTGTTACTTATTCAAATTGGGAAAAATGGTTCTGTGCCCACTTTGATGCCAGTTTTTATACCCAGAACCACTTTGGGCCAGGCTGGACTCTCTTGGGTATGATGCGGGGCATGCCTATCTGTGTATTATCAGTGTGAGATCAGTGGCCCAAACTCATTTAACCCTTTGAAAATAGCTGTTACTTATTCAAATCATGAAAAATGGCTATGTGCCCACTTTGATGCCAGTTTTTATACCCAGAACCACTTTGGGCCAGGCTGGACTCTCTTGGGTATGATGCGGGGCATCCCTCTCTGTGTAATATCAATGTGAGATCCGTGGCCCAAACCCATTTAACCCTTTGAAAACAGCTGTTTCTTATTCAAATTAGGAAAAAATGCCAATCTGCCCACTTTGATGCCATATTCTATACCCAGAACCACTTTGGGCCAGGCTGGACTCTCTTGGGTATGATGCGGGGGATATTTCTCTGTGTATTATCAGTGTGAGATCAGTGGCCCAAACTCATTTAACCCTTTGAAAATACCTGTTACTTATTCAAATCATGAAAAATGGCTATGTGCCCACTTTGATGCCAGTTTTTATACCCAGAACCACTTTGGGCCAGGCTGGACTCTCTTGGATCTGATGCGGGGGATCCCTCGCTGTGTATTATCAGTGTGAGATCAGTGGCCCAAACTCATTTAACCCTTTGAAAATACCTGTTACTTATTCAAATTGGGAAAAATGCCAATCTGCCCACTTTGATGCCAGTTTTTATACCCAGAACCACTTTGGGCCAGGCTGGACTCTCTTGGATGTGATGCGGGGCATCCCTCTCTGTGTATTATCAGTGTGAGATCAGTGGCCCAAACTCATTTAACCCTTTGAAAATACCTGTTACTTATTCAAATTGGGAAAAATGGCTCTGTGCCCACTTTGATGCCAGTTTTTATACCCAGAACCACTTTGGGCCAGGCTGGACTCTGTTGGATGTGATGCGGGGCATGCCTATCTGTGTGTACGTAGTGTGAGATCAGTGGCCCAAACTCATTTAACCCTTTGAAAATAGCTGTTACTTATTCAAATCATGAAAAATGGCTATGTGCCCACTTTGATGCCAGTTTTTATACCAAGAACCACTTTGGGCCAGGCTGGACTCTCTTGGATGTGATGCGGGGCATCCCTCTCTGTATATTATCAATGTGAGATCAGTGGCCCAAACTCATTTAACCCTTTGAAAATAGCTGTTACTTATTCAAATCATGAAAAATGGCTATGTGCCCACTTTGATGCCAGTTTTTATACCAAGAACCACTTTGGGCCAGGCTGGACTCTCTTAAGTATGATGCGGGGCATCCCTCTCTGTGTACTATCAGTGTGAGATCAGTGGCCCAAACTCATTTAACCCTTTGAAAATACCTGTTACTTATTCAAATTGGGAAAAATGGTTCTGTGCCCACTTTGATGCCAGTTTTTATACCCAGAACCACTTTGGGCCAGGCTGGACTCTCTTGGGTATGATGCGGGGCATGCCTATCTGTGTATTATCAGTGTGAGATCAGTGGCCCAAACTCATTTAACCCTTTGAAAATAGCTGTTACTTATTCAAATCATGAAAAATGGCTATGTGCCCACTTTGATGCCAGTTTTTATACCCAGAACCACTTTGGGCCAGGCTGGACTCTCTTGGGTATGATGCGGGGCATCCCTCTCTGTGTAATATCAATGTGAGATCCGTGGCCCAAACCCATTTAACCCTTTGAAAACAGCTGTTTCTTATTCAAATTAGGAAAAAATGCCAATCTGCCCACTTTGATGCCATATTCTATACCCAGAACCACTTTGGGCCAGGCTGGACTCTCTTGGGTATGATGCGGGGGATATTTCTCTGTGTATTATCAGTGTGAGATCAGTGGCCCAAACTCATTTAACCCTTTGAAAACAGCTGTTACTTATTCAAATTGGGAAAAATGCCAATCTGCCCACTTTGATGCCAGTTTTTATACCCAGAACCACTTTGGGCCAGGCTGGACTCTCTTGGATGTGATGTGGGGCATCCCTCTCTGTGTATTATCAGTGTGAGATCAGTGGCCCAAACTCATTTAACCCTTTGAAAATACCTGTTACTTATTCAAATCATGAAAAATGGCTATGTGCCCACTTTGATGCCAGTTTTTATACCCAGAACCACTTTGGGCCAGGCTGGACTCTCTTGGATGTGATGCGGGGCATCCCTCTCTGTGTATTATCAGTGTGAGATCAGTGGCCCAAACTCATTTAACCCTTTGAAAATACCTGTTACTTATTCAAATTGGGAAAAATGGCTCTGTGCCCACTTTGATGCCAGTTTTTATACCCAGAACCACTTTGGGCCAGGCTGGACTCTCTTGGATCTGATGCGGGGCATGCCTATCTGTGTGTATGTAGTGTGAGATCAGTGGCCCAAACTCATTTAACCCTTTGAAAATAGCTGTTACTTATTCAAATCATGAAAAATGGCTATGTGCCCACTTTGATGCCAGTTTTTATACCCAGAACCACTTTGGGCCAGGCTGGACTCTCTTGGTTGTGATGCGGGGCATCCCTCTCTGTGTATTATCAGTGTGAGATCAGTGGCCCAAACTCATTTAACCCTTTGAAAACAGCTGTTACTTATTCAAATTAGGAAAAAATGCCAATCTGCCCACTTTGATGCCAGTTTTTATACCCAGAACCACTTTGGGCCAGGCTGGACTCTCTTGGATGTGATGCGGGGCATCCCTCTCTGTGTAATATCAATGTGAGATCCGTGGCCCAAACTCATTTAACCCTTTGAAAACAGCTGTTACTTATTCAAATTAGGAAAAAATGCCAATCTGCCCACTTTGATGCCAGTTTTTATACCCAGAACCACTTTGGGCCAGGCTGGACTCTCTTGGATCTGATGCGGGGGATCCCTCTCTGTGTAATATCAATGTGAGATCCGTGGCCCAAACTCATTTAACCCTTTGAAAATAGCTGTTACTTATTCAAATTGGGAAAAATGCCAATCTGCCCACTTTGATGCCAGTTTTTATACCCAGAACCACTTTGGGCCAGGCTGGACTCTCTTGGATGTGATGCGGGGCATGCCTATCTGTGTGTATGTAGTGTGAGATCAGTGGCCCAAACTCATTTAACCCTTTGAAAATAGCTGTTACTTATTCAAATCATGAAAAATGGCTATGTGCCCACTTTGATGCCAGTTTTTATACCCAGAACCACTTTGGGCCAGGCTGGACTCTCTTGGTTGTGATGCGGGGCATCCCTCTCTGTGTATTATCAGTGTGAGATCAGTGGCCCAAACTCATTTAACCCTTTGAAAACAGCTGTTACTTATTCAAATTAGGAAAAAATGCCAATCTGCCCACTTTGATGCCAGTTTTTATACCCAGAACCACTTTGGGCCAGGCTGGACTCTCTTGGATGTGATGCGGGGCATCCCTCTCTGTGTAATATCAATGTGAGATCCGTGGCCCAAACTCATTTAACCCTTTGAAAACAGCTGTTACTTATTCAAATTAGGAAAAAATGCCAATCTGCCCACTTTGATGCCAGTTTTTATACCCAGAACCACTTTGGGCCAGGCTGGACTCTCTTGGATCTGATGCGGGGGATCCCTCTCTGTGTAATATCAATGTGAGATCCGTGGCCCAAACTCATTTAACCCTTTGAAAATAGCTGTTACTTATTCAAATTGGGAAAAATGCCAATCTGCCCACTTTGATGCCAGTTTTTATACCCAGAACCACTTTGGGCCAGGCTGGACTCTCTTGGATGTGATGCGGGGCATCCCTCTCTGTGTGTACGTAGTGTGAGATCAGTGGCCCAAACTCATTTAACCCTTTGAAAATAGCTGTTACTTATTCAAATCATGAAAAATGGCTATGTGCCCACTTTGATGCCAGTTTTTATACCCAGAACCACTTTGGGCCAGGCTGGACTCTCTTGGGTGTGATGCGGGGGATCCCTCGCTGTGTATTATCAGTGTGAGATCAGTGGCCCAAAGTCATTTTTATTTTTAAATAATAATTTTGTGGTTTTACTTTCATGCCCATTTTTATGCCAACCGTGGGGTCTTTTTTGCCATTTTTATCACCAGTCCTCTCAGGGCCCCTCACTTACGGTAGGGTATGAATATTATACATTTTCTGTAAGCATAATAGCTAAAACAGGAAAAAGAAAAATCCTCTGAATAAGAAACTGCCGAATAAGAAACCAACTTCAGCCCCGAATAAGAAACTGGCCGAATAAGAAACCAACTTCAGCCTCGTAGGCATTAGCTACTATATGGGGGGCATTGGCTACTATGTGGGGCATATATGGCGGCATTGTTTACTATGTGGGGCATATATGGGGGATTGGCTACTATGTGGGGCATATATGGGGGATTGGCTACTATGTGGGGCACTATATGGGGGATTGGCTACTATGTGGGGCATATATGGGGGATTGGCTACTATGTGGGGCATATATGGGGGCATTGGATACTATGTGGGGCATATATGGGGGCATTGGCTACTATGTGGGGCACTATATGGGGATTGGCTACTATGTGGGGCATATATGGGGGATTGGCTACTATGTGGGGCACTATATGGGGGATTGGCTACTATGTGGGGCATATATGGGGGCATGGCTACTATGTGGGGCACTATATGGGGGATTGGCTACTATGTGGGGCATATATGGGGGATTGGCTACTATGTGGGGCATATATGGGGGATTGGCTACTATGTGGGGCATATATGGGGGGCATTGGCTACTATGTGGGGCATATTTGGGGGATTGGCTACTATGTGGGGCATATATGGCGGCATTGTTTACTATGTGGGGCATATATGGGGGATTGGCTACTATGTGGGGCATATATGGGGGATTGGCTACTATGTGGGCACTATATGGGGGATTGGCTACTATGTGGGGCACTATATGGGGGATTGGCTACTATGTGGGCACTATATGGGGGATTGGCTACTATGTGGGGCACTATATGGGGGATTGGCTACTATGTGGGGCATATATGGGGGATTGGCTACTATGTGGGGCATATATGGGGGCATTGGATACTATGTGGGGCATATATGGGGGCATTGGCTACTATGTGGGGCACTATATGGGGATTGGCTACTATGTGGGGCATATATGGGGGATTGGCTACTATGTGGGGCACTATATGGGGGATTGGCTACTATGTGGGGCATATATGGGGGCATGGCTACTATGTGGGGCACTATATGGGGCATTGGATACTATGTGGGGCACTATATGGGGCATTGCTACTATGTGGGGCACTATATGGGGGCATTAGCTACTATGTGGGGCATATATGGGGGCATGGCTACTATGTGGGGCACTATATGGGGCATTGGATACTATGTGGGGCACTATATGGGGCATTGCTACTATGTGGGGCATATATGGGGGCATGGCTACTATGTGGGGCACTATATGGGGCATTGGATACTATGTGGGGCACTATATGGGGGATTGGCTACTATGTGGGGCATATATGGGGGCATGGCTACTATGTGGGGCACTATATGGGGCATTGGATACTATGTGGGGCACTATATGGGGGATTGGCTACTATGTGGGGCACTATATGGGGGATTGGCTACTATGTGGGGCATATATGGGGGCATGGCTACTATGTGGGGCACTATATGGGGCATTGGATACTATGTGGGGCACTATATGGGGCATTGCTACTATGTGGGGCACTATATGGGGGCATTAGCTACTATGTGGGTCACTATATGGGGCATTGGATACTATGTGGGGCACTATATGGGGGATTGGCTACTATATGGGGCACTATATGGGGGCATTGGCTACTATGTGGGGCTCTATATGGGGCATTGGCTACTATGTGGGGCTCTATATGGGGCATTGGATACTATGTGGGGCACTATATGGGGCATTGGATACTATGTGGGGCACTATATGGGGGATTGGATACTATGTGGGGCACTATATGGGGGATTGGATTCTATGTGGGGCACTATGTGGGGGATTGGATACTATGTGGGGCACTATGTGGGGGATTGGATTCTATGTGGGGCACTATGTGAGGATTGGATACTATGTTGGTCACTATATGGGGGCATTGGATACTATGTGGGGGATTGGATACTATGTGGGGCACTATGTGGGGGATTGGATACTATGTGGGGCACTATGTGGGGGATTGGATACTATGTGGGGCACTATATGGGGGCATTGGATACTATGTGTGGCACTATTGGGGGGATTGAATACTATGTGGGGCACTATAATGGGGGATTGGATACCATATAGGGCATTTTTGGCGGGATTGGATACTGTATAGGGCACTATTCAGTCAGCAGCATGTGGTGACTGTAGGGGAGGGGCTATGGAGGGTTGATATAGGGGCGTGGCTATGGAGGGTTGCTATGGGGGTGTGGCTATGGAGGGTCGCTATGGGGGCGTGGCTATTGGGACCGCGGCGCACATGTCCCTCTTTGCTCTTTGCAAAAGTTGGGAGGTATGCATACTAGAGCCCGATATAGGATCTGTATATCTGTATACATATAGACCTTACATACTAGAGCCTGATATAGGACCTGTATATCTGTATACATATAGACCTTACATACTAGAGCCCGATATAGGATCTGTATACAGTAACCTAAGGAATTAGTATACATATAGACCTTACATACTAGAGCCTGATATAGGATCTGTATACAGTAACCTAAGGAATTAGTATACATATAGACCTTACATACAAGAGCCTGATATAGGATCTGTATACAGTAACCTAAGGAATTAGTATACATATAGACCTTACATACAAGAGCCTGATATAGGATCTGTATACAGTAACCTAAGGAATTAGTATACATATAGACCTTACATACTAGAGCCTGATATAGGATCTGTATATCTGTATACATATAGACCTTACATACTAGAGCCTGATATAGGACCTGTATACAGTCGCCCAAGGAATTAGTATACATATAGACCTTACATACTAGAGCCTGATATAGGACCTGTATACAGTCGCCCAAGGAATTAGTATACATATAGACCTTACATACTAGAGCCCGATATAGGACCTGTATACAGTCGCCCAAGGAATTAGTATACATATAGACCTTACATACTAGAGCCTGATATAGGATCTGTATATCTGTATACATATAGACCTTACATACTAGAGCCCGATATAGGACCTGTATACAGTAACCCAAGGAATTAGTATACATATAGACCTTACATACTAGAGCCTGATATAGGACCTGTATACAGTCGCCCAAGAGATTTGCATCTGGAAAAGCAGCGAGATTCAGTTTTACAAACACTGACTTTATGGGGCTGATGATTTTTTTATGCGCATTTAAGTTTTTGCTGTTGTTGTTGTTGTTAGTGTCGCAGTAAGATAATATAGTGGTCGCATCGCATGTTAAACCCGGCAAAACTTCACTATAATTCCGGATAAAGGAAAACACCAAAGCGCTGTCCTATAACTACAGCCCCATTCTGCTCTCAGGTTTACCTTTTCTTATACATGTAATTCTTGTATCGTCTCTTATCGAAACATCAGGTGGTAGAAAATCAATGTCCTCGATGTCGAAGAGCATCTTATTCTACCATAACAGGCGGCAATAATAACATAGGCAGCTATAACATAGGCGACAATAACAAGCAGCTAAAACATGGGTAGCAATAACATAGGTGGCTATAACATGGGCGGCAACAACATAGGCAGCTATAACATAAGCAGCAATAACATAGGTGGCTATAACATAGGTGGAAATAATATAAGCGGCTATAGCATAGGTGGAAATAACAGGCAGCAAAAAAATAGGCAGCTATAACATGGGCGGCAATAAGATAGGCAGCTATAACATAGTTGGCAATTACATAGGCGGCTATAACATAGGCGGCAATAACAGGCATCTATAACATGGGCTGCAATAACATAGGTGGCTATAACATGGGCGGCAATAACATAGGCAGCTATAACATAAGCAGCAATAACATGGGCGGCTATAACATAGGCAGCAATAACACAGGCGGCAGTAATATAGGCAACAATAACATAGGCAGCTATAACATGGGCAGCTATAACATGGGCAGAAATAACATAGGCAGCAATAACAGGCAGCTATAACATAGGCAGCTATAACATAGGCAGCAATAACTTCAGGAGTTGTGTGTAAAGAGAGAGTTACCTGATTAACCCCTTCCTTACTGATACAGTGTTCTTTATTGATAAAGAACCCCATACCTACCTTATTTTTGGGTTGTGGAACGAATCGTCGGTGCTTCAATTTTTTTCTTATGGGAAAATTTTCTTTGATATAAAAGTGATTTGGATTATAAGAAGATTCCCAGGACAAGTTATGCTCATAATCCAAGGTTTCACTGTAGTCTAACCTATTCTACATGTATTGTCCTCTACTGTCCTGTTTATTAGTCTCACTGGGGGCAGTTACTGTGCAAGTGTCTCAGTGCCTGATCCGTTGCTCTGGATCAGGTAATCTTGATTGCTCTGTCCTGGACAGTTTTGGGTGGAGTTCCATTGGTTACCTCCTTATTCTCATGTTCAGGTTTCTAATTGCAATTACTGAATACAAAGCTAGGAATAGATTGGAACAGAGGAAAAGTCTCAGTCTTTCCTGTGTATTTGTTCTCTATTTAGGATCTATCCCTGGGTTTGTGTTCAGTAAAAAAAAATACTGAACGTGTGAACACACTTTAAAAGACCTCAAAAAGACCACCCAAATAGTAGCTTCCTCCTAGCTGTGTGCTCAGTAGGTTACTTCACATTATGGGTCCCTCTATCTCCCATGGAGGCCCACCTCTTAAAAACAGATGAGGAATATTGGTTGTTTTTGACCAAAATCATAAGGACCCCACAAAACCAACCTTTCCACTTTCTACTGGGTCCAACATCTTTATTGTCTTCTAAGACCCATTGTTCTTCAGGCTGGAGAGATACATTTCCTTGTAAGAGTTCCAGTAAGTAACTAAGACCTGATAGAGTTGGAGACCACAGCCGGAGAGGATAAACATCACAAGAGCCTCATTGCCTACTAGCACTCATTGGGCATCAGGCCAGGCCTAGGTCTTCTCCTTCTTCTCCTTCTTCGCTCATCTGCTGTCACATTCTTTTATCTTTAACTCTTTGTGAAATTTCTCAATCTGCCCCATAACACCAGGGCACCACAGGGTCTACAATGACACCCACATTAGGGAGTGCCCTGTGTGTGTGGGGGGGATCCTCCTTGGTGGTGACCTACAGACCTTACGCCAGCCACCTCAACCTAACATGGTCTTGTAGCCAGCCCATTGTATAAAGAGAACCTACTACAAGACCTGTGGCGTCACATCGTACAATATCATATACAGTGGTGCCTTGGATTACGAGCATAATTCGTTCCGGGATGGAGCTTTTAATCCAAATCCACTCTTAAATCAAAACAAATTTTCCCATAAGAAATCATTGAAATGCAGACAATTGGTTCCACACCCCAAAATATTTTTTTTTTTAATTCTGAAAAACATGTAAAACAAATAAAACAAACATTCAGAAACAGCAGAATATGTGATATTATAAGTTACTGTACAGTATAGCAGTCAGCATGTGGTGTATAATGTATAGTAACTGTATAACCCTGATAACACAGCAGCAGTTTATAAATACAGGATGGAGCTGCAGATCCCCATAATGCAGTAGTGTAGTACAACAGGCTAGAATAGAGAAGCAGGGCTGCTGTCAGAGGTCTGTGTGGTCACATGACAGCAATGGGGAAGGGGTGTGTGTGTTCAGCCTGGACCAATCAGGAAGTGAAAATCACAGAGCTGTGCAGGAGGATAGTGACATAAACTTTATATACAGCAGTGTGAATGGCTGAGTGTAGGTGCAGGTACATTATAGTAGCAATGTGTATAGCTGAGTGTAAGTGCAGGCACATTAGAACAGTAATGGAGAGGATAGGAAACACAAGGGCTGACAGAGACTGCAGGGAGCATGAAGGAATGAGCAGGGCAGATGTGGCCACATACATACAGCACTCTCTGTCCAGGGAGAGAGGGGTTACAGCTATGAGATTACCTCCACAGTCCTGTCCCCTGATGTAAGCCCCAGCCTGAAGTGGATCTGCTATGATTTGGAAGGTGAGGGAGACTTCCTGGGTCAGAGTACAGGGCTATAGACCCCGCTATGCAGACCATGCCCCTCCCCCGCTCCCCCTCCCACCCAGTACAGGGAGCTCTTACACCAAAGCAATGCTCTTACACCAAGTCACAATTTAAAAAAACTGTGAGCTCTTAAACCAAAACGCTCTTAATCCAAGTTACCCTTAAACCCAGGTACCACTGTATATGGCATTGCTGCTGGGTACCGTTGTACATAGTTAACATAGTACCTGCAGCATCATATAATATTATATACAGTTTGAAAGCTCATATACACAACACCGTCCATTGAACGGCCAATGAGTCATAAGAAGGATATTTTCCTGCAACAGATACTTGCTTATTCCTCCCCCTATACAAGCTGGATATTGGAGAATGAAAATGATCGCCACTAAGTTAAATGATTGCGATCTTTATTCCCAGATATGTACTTTCACGTGTACATGAGACGGATGCTCCAGGTCACATCAAGGCGAGGAAGATCCCAGGAGTGACTCTGTGTTTGCTCTGGGGAGGTCATAAAGGGACTTTGCCCTCTATATACATCTCATTGTCAGTCCAGCGACTCTTATTGTGAGTAATGGGTGTTCCATTGCCCGAGCATAACAAGTTAGGTGCAGCCCATTAAACACACGCTGGGCCCCTCATCCATAGGATGGATACAGATGGACAGGGAGAGTGACATAGGTCCACAGAGGACAGTCCCCATCATCATCATATGACATCATTCAATAGTAACCATATACTACAGAACCATGGGGAGTAAGAGTGACTCCTGTTCTTTAATTTAAATTAAATTAATCGTAATGTTTAGTATCTTTAGATTTTTTCATCCTATAACTTTATGGCTATTGGAGGTTGGTTTTCTGATACTCAAATCCTTTACATAGTCACAGAGCAAAAAAACGAAATTCTGGTTTTCTGCAGTCACCACTAGGGGGAGCTCAGGAGCGTTCATTGCAGTCAGTATCTAAATGCAGTGCCGTAAGTTCTTTCTCTCCAAGGCCGGTAGGGAGCATTTTATCTGTAAAGTTAAATTAAGTACTTAAAGGGATTCTGTCCTCACTTTTATGCTGCCTGAAATTGGAATTATCAGGGCAATCCTTGATGGTTCCTGCATACTCTATGATTAAACAATTTGCCCTTATACCCGTAGAAAGATCTATCAATCAAGGCTGGTGAGAATGGGGATTTATTCCTGCTCCGGTCAGTTCCTGACATTTACAGAGGAGGCAGCAGAGAGCACCATGTCAGACTGGAAAGAATATGCCACTTCCTGCAGGACATACACCAGCTGATAAGTACTGGAAAACTTGGGATTTTTAAATAGAAGTAAATTAAACAAATCTATATAACTTTCTGAAACCAGTTGATTTGAAAGAAAACGATTTTTGCCAGAGTGTCCCCTTTAAGGTGCCAAAGTACAACCACTCTGGCGCCACCTGCTGGCTGAAGGTTGAAATTGAATATACTTTGTTATATGTTACATTATTTTGCTATGTGTGTCATTTTAATACATTTTTATAAACTGGAAATAAAGGAGGAGTCCCATGAAATAAACAAAATTCAGGAAGGCTGGGTGTGCAGTAACATAATAAAAGAAAGTATACTTGTATACTGCAGCTCTTCCTGGTTGATTGATTGTCCAATCAGTGACTGGGGCGGGACACCATTGCAGTCACTAACTGGTTGAGCGGGCAATCATTCAGCCGAGTCGTGATGTTGTAGCTGTTTCCAATTTGAAGGGCAAGAGAGGTTTTTTTTATAGGGATTTGCTGCTGCTCTGGACAGTTCCTGACATTGACAGAGGTGGCAGCAGAGAGCACTGTGTCAGGCTGAAAAGAATACACCACTTCCTGCAGGACACACAGCAGCTGATAAGTACTGGAGGACTGGAGATTTTTTTTTAATAGAAGTAAATGACATCACTTGATTTGAAAGATTTTTTTTAATTTTTTTGTTAACTACCCCTTTAAGTGAGCGTTTGACACCCTTATTCACCTGTCGAGAGATATTGCTGCTGCCACAAGGCAATAAAACATCAATCTGTATATCTAATATTACACTGATCCCAGGAAATCTCCTCAATAATACTGAGTACAAACTCCAGATAAGGTCCGGCCTGTATTATCACTGCTTATCTGGATAGTACACATACAGTATTACATTACAGGGATTTTGTGGATCTTTCTATTTTTTTTTAGTTTTTCACCATTTCCAAGTTCTCTCCTGATTGTTATAGGAGTGAAATATCTGTATTCACATCCGGAGGCTGAAACCCTCCTGTCCTGCTAAAACAATTGTCTGGCTTGTTGCCGCGTATTAGAGATTCTATTATAGGGTTAAAGCACACAATGTACTCGCGTTTCGCTTGCATTGCACTGTGGAGACGTTGCAGTAAGTTCTTTTGCTGCTGCTAAGGCTGCGTTCACACTGTGTTTTTGCAATCCACTTGTTTCATCTCTTTTTATGCAAAAAATGGATGAAAAACATGCCTTTGTGTGCATCTGTTTTGATCCCTTTTTCCATTGACTCCAATTATAATAAAAAGGATCAAAAACGGATCAAAAGGCATCCTTTTTTTTAGCATGGTCAACCATGTTTTTGTGTATGCAAAAAAAAAAAAAAATGTTTTGATCTTTTTTTTTTTTTTTAAATGGAAGTCATTGGAAAACGGATCGTAATGGGTGCACACAAATGCATGTTTTTCATCCATTTTTTGCATAAAACGGATTAAAAAAACAGATTGCAAAAACGCAGTGTGAACTCGGCCTTAGATGCATTCAACTGCAAAATGCCGATTCACAAAGAGTTGTTAATAGTAAATGCTCAGATATAGGGGATGAATAGATTTTTATTCACAATAGCTTAGAAACAGGCTCCGGCACTACCTAAGAGAGACATAGGCAATGTAGGGTTAAAGGCTTTTGCTGCAAGTGTGGGTGCACAGGTTTTGCAAAAATTACTGGTTGGTGCTCACTTTCCCAAGAAAAGCGAGTGTATATAAATTGCTGGAACAAAAGAGAAAATAGGAGAGGGCACTCACCATAAATCTTTATTTCGGTGTGCAATAAAAAACACAGGACATATTGTGCTGAATTAAACGGACGCCAGCACTAGAACGTGATCAGGTTAACAGCTGGTTCGTGCACATGTGTGCTTCTTCAGACTGAGGGTCTGAAGAAGCACGCATGCGCACGAACCAGCTGTTGTGTGTCCTGTGTTTTTTATTGCACATCGAAATAAAGAAGAACACGATTTATGGTGAGTGCCCTCTCCTATTTTCTCTTTTGTTCCAGTAGATTTTTATTCAATTACTTTGTCCCCCTTTGGATCCCTTAACCAGATTGGCCGTTCAAGTTTTTTTTTTTTTTACACAATTTTCAATTTTTCAGTTTGATGGTAAAACTGGGGGAGATTTATCCTCTGTAGATGCCCAAAAAATGATGACTCCTTTACAAGCTATTTGGGTTTTATGTTTTTCTTTTACAGAAAAAAGGTTTGTGGCGCACACCGTCGAAATGATGGCCGTTTTTATTGGAAGTCCGTCATTTAATTATGTAAATAACAGCTGTTGTTTTAAAATTACTGCCGGTATCGTCCATTAAATGATGTTCATCCAATAAAAACAGGCATCCTTTTCATGGTGTGTGAACATAGCCTTATAACGTCTAATTTAAATTTACACCAATTACTGGCTATGTTCCTGCAACATTTTTTAGCTGTTTTTAAAATAACGGTCATTATTTGCCTCATGTGGCCCAAAAAAACCCATACAGCAGCTGATAAGTACTGGAAGGCTGGAGATTTTTAATAGAAGTAAATTACAAATCTCTGCCACTTTCTGGCACCAGTTGGTTTAAAAGAATTTTTTGTTGTTGAACAATCCCTTTAAACTGTGACATCCTTTTTCACCTAATTTGCCAATTTTGTTTTGTGTACTGTGACACATCTTAAGCCACGCCGCTTTTGCTTAAAGGGAACCAATCAGCCCCGTTGGTTCCCTTTAAGTCACTCCCTTTCCCCCCAAAGCCAAACTTTTTTCAAATACTTTCTAAAAGGCCTTACTAAATGTAGCCCAAATCATGTAAGCAAGGGGAGAATTTATTCATGATGTTCTTAATCTTTGTACAAAACACAGAAAAATTGCAAATTGTTTCTGATACATCCAGTGACCTGAGCTCAGCCTAAGTCTGACCACTGGGTCCATCTAGTCGCTCTTTTAGTATTTCCCTTCTTATAATCTTAGGATAGATATATGTATATACTAGGCAGGTTTACATTCTGTTATTGTAGATTTACTTACCACATCTGCTGGAAGTTTGTTCCAAGCATCTACTACTCTTTCAGTAAAGTAATATTTTCTCATGTTACTTCAGATTTTCCCCCCAACAAACCTCTCACCGGGTCCTCTTGTTCTTGAGTTTAGTCTTAAAGCCACACCCCTTTTCCTTAGGTCACTCCCTTTTCCCCAAAAGCCACACCTTTTTTAGACGCTGTCTAAAAAGTCTTAATAAATTTGGCACAAATCAAGTAAGGGGAAAATTTATCATGATGTTTTTAATCTTTGTATAATGCAAAGGAAAAAATTGCACAAATAAGCGATTGCTCCAAAATGTGCAAAAATATTACATCAGGGCCAAAGTGTGTAAAACAAGTAAAACAAGTAAACAAACAAACCCTATATTGTGGTTCAGCTGCCACATAATAAGAAATTACCGTTATTTTTACCGTTTGGTTTTTCTTTTTTTAAGTTTATGGGTGATGTCACTATTTTTGATAGTCATAAAGGGAATGTGTCATCAGAAAATTACTCATTTTTTAAATAATGATTGTATGTTGAAAATTTTTTAAGGATTTTTGGTGACATTTTTCCTAATTTTTCATTTTTCTCTATATAATAAAATAACCCTGAGATCTTGCAGTTTTCATTCTCACCACTGGGGCTAAAACAAAACTGAGGCTTCCTGTTGTGTCTGTGGTGATAAGAGTAGGCTGCTGTAAAGTGATCTGTACAGCATTGCAGCATCATGTGACACCAGTAGATAAAGTAGACCATATCAGCTCCTTATGGAATGACCTCTTCAAAGGTCGCAGAGCACGCTCAATCATGTTGCACATTCATCTCAAGGTCTGTGTATTGTGATCTATGTCCATGAGTCATACTGTAAAGCATGTCACTAAATGCTGTTTAAGAGAATCTGTCACTAGGTTTATTCCACCTTAAATGAGGGCAGCACAAACTAGTGACAGAAATGCTGAACAGATTTTTTTCATTCTGTTCAGCCGTTCTCCTAATATGCAGGTGAATAGGATTCTTGCCACACCTCTCCCCCCGCCCTCCAGCTGATGATTGACAGTTGACTCCTTATACACAGCATGGATAGATTACTGTCCATCAGTAGCTGGTGGGCGAGTTTTCTGCTTCTCATGAATATCTAGGACTACTGGGCTTATTCACATAATGGAGAGGACTACTTATTGTCCATGTTATTCAGGAGGAGATCTCCAACTCAGCTGGACAGAACAATGTAAGTGACTCATCATACTGTTCAGCTTCTCTGTCACTAGTTTATGCTACACTAAGATAGGACACCATAAACCTACTGACAAGAGTCTCTTTAAGAACATCCAAGGCAATATTGCTGCCCCCAGAACAATGTACAAAAAGTGAAATAAAAAAAAATCACCGCCAGAAAATAGAAACAGATTAGAATAAAAAAAAAACTTTTAGTATCTGACTCTAATCAGTAAAAGCAAATTTAGGTGTCACATTCCCTTTAAATAAATCCAGTGGACCTGCACCTGCCAAGCAGCTTCTACACCTTCTCTTACACGCTTGTAGGCGTAAATCCTGACAAATCAGGTGCGAGCGGAGGCCATGCCTCCTCCTGCCTTACTGTGCCCCCCGCCCATCAGGTGATTAGGGTTACATCAGGGAAAAGGTGCAGTTTTGTGCAAAAAATGGGGAGTGCTAATGATAAATCTCTTCTCTTGTTTTTGTGACAATTCTTCACTCACCTTTTTCAGCCAAAGCCAAGATAAGATTCTACATGGGAAATATAAAGGAAAGACTTAGGGGGACATTTATCAAACTAATTGCGCCTGTTTTTAGTCTAATATATCTAGTTTGCGCTCAAAATAAATCTAATATGAATTTAGGAAGCTTTTTTAGACAAGACTATCCAAATTAGATGCGACTTTTTGAATTAGATTTTTTTGTTGTTAATTAGATCAAAAGTGCGCCAGAATTCTTTTTTTAGCTAAATTTATTAACTGTGAAATTTTTTTAAAAAGTTGCGTATATTGGCGCATCGCTACGTCTGCTCCGAACCAGGTGAATTTATTAGACTAATTAAAAGACCATTATTTTTAAGACACATTTACTATGCTATTAGACAATTTACATACATTTGACTAAACACATTAGACTGGAAATTATGCCAAAACATCTTTGATCAAATCGTGTTTTTAGATTTGTTAGTAAATATCCCCCTTAGACTTCTGGCTTTGGCTCAAAAAGCCGCATCAAAAATTGCAGTTGTGTTTTTCCTAAAAAAAATGAACAAAACAAACAACAACAAAACCTCTCCCCATCCCCTACCTAATTATCACTGTACAGATGACAAGTGATTCCTATTGCTACTTGTCAGTTTGCTGCTTTGTTCCTCTCTGTTCCTCGCAGACAGTGCTAAGTTTCCATCCTCTTCTTTGACAAAAAAGTTCAATTAAAGCGATCATAAAAAAAAACTTTCTCTCCTTAATTACAGTAAAATTTCAGTTGCATTTCTGCTTTCAAATCTGAACTATTATAATCTGTTATGTACAATTGTTAGATTATACATTAAATATTTTATTCTTAATGTATTTTTTTGATTAGACTTTTTCTTCAATGTTCTGTTTGTGGTTGCATGTACTTCCTGGACTTACTGAAAGGTTTTTCTCGTAAACCTAATGTTTGTGATACATCTAGTGACCAGAGCTCACCCCTAAGTCTCTTTACCTGGCCCCTCAAGCAAAAAAAGTGTACATAGTATGTCATTTTATGAATGATTCCATCCAGTTTCACACTGATGAGGAAGAGATGGCCTCTTGGAGTATTGGTTGTGATACGTGAACTTGTCTTTCATCATCCCTTGTAGTTATACAGCTGCTGATATTGTCTTTATAGTCTCCACTTGGTCTGGATGTTCCTTCATGAACACAGAGGAGAGCTTCCTCCTGGATATGCTGTATTTCTGCTGCAATGACTTCCAGGCTTGGTAAAAGCCCCGATCCACAGAACTAGATAAGAAGTAGAAGACAAGAGGATCCAGAAAGGCATTACAGGTGCCCGTCAGGAGAGCGGCCTTCCGCCATGATACACTTTTTTTTTCCACGAACCCAACAATGTGAGAAATATTGTAAGGCGCAAAACAAACAATGAAAACGGTTAAGGTGGTCACGGCCACTCGTATGGCTCTCTTCTTATGCTTCGCATGCATGCAACACCTCATTAGGATCTGGATACATCGGGTATAGCAAAAGATTGTGATAGCCAAGGGAAAGAAGAATAAGACGATGGAAAGCTCCAGTCTTGCCGGTACAATCAAAGCCAATTGTTTTTCCGTAAAGTTTTCATAGCAGACCACCTTGTCATCATCAGTTCGGTAGAGGAACATCTCAACGTAACCTTTTTGAGACGTCTCCAAGAAAAAGACAAAAGACACATGAGCAAAGACAATGGCCCAGAGACATATACAAATGAGGAATGAATACCTGGGTTTCTTGTAAATTTTGTACTTGATAGGAAAAGCAACGCTCAAGTATCGTCCAACACTCACGGCAGTGAGGAAGCAAACGCTTGCGTAGATAGTGCTGAAATGCACAAAGTTAAACAGAGGACATAGGATTTCGGGAAGGGTCCAGCTATGAAGAAAAGTCTCTGTTATTTTTATTGGTAGGAACACGATAAACACAAGGTCGGAGACACACAAGTTAATCATGTAGATGAGGTTTGGTGTCAATCTACATCGAGCCTTCTTGAAAAAAATGTAAAACACCAGGAGGTTGGATGGCAGTCCTAGAAACATGGTCATGACATAAATCACCAGGGACAGGGTATCCAGATACATTTTAGAAGAATCCATTGGTTGTCAGGAAATAGTCGGATGAAGACATCTTTGCTGCTCTTGAGTGAGGAGGACAATATATAAATGCTCAGAGATGGGCAACAGTTTTAAGCTCAGTGAATAATCTTGACCATTATGAAGACAACTTTGACTCTTGGCTCAACTGGTCAGAACCTGAAGACATCTTGGTTATTCGGACCAACAAATGATCTTGTGTAACCAAAAAGAGAAAGATAAAAACACAAAAACAAGAAGATGTTCCACATTAATCCTAATAGTTGGATAGAGATGACAAACACTGACTCCTGCTCCAGAGGGATCCTGAAGATGACTGACTTGTTCCCGGCAGAGCAGATCCAGTAAATCGGAGGCAGCTTCGAATGAAGTATTAACCACATGGATCCCGGCCAATCAATCTCTTATTTTTGTTCTGTAAATGGATGGGAAATGGTCCAGAAAGATTGCTGATCTCCACTAACATTTTGTACAGCGAGCTCCGGTAACAAGCCTACCTTCACTAACAGCCCATAAAGCCATAAATTCTATAACGTGACTTTAAATCAAGTATTGATGTGCTGCCAATGAAATGATAAGGCTTCAAGGGTTTTATGCAGTCTGAAAGGAGTGAAAAAAATCATTGAGGCAGAGCCGAGAGAGAGCGTTAGCTGGTACTAAAGCTCAGGTATATGACCTGTATTGGTGACACTTAGGGACTGTTGCTAGGAGAACATCACTTATAGTCATTACATCAAAGGCTCCACATACTCAACACAACAAATCCAAGCTAAGTGAACACGTAGGACCTCAAGATAAGAAAAGACATCACTGAAAGTCATATACAATGAATGCACGAGATGTGTGTCCTGAAATGGCTTTATGAAAGTTTGGGAAGTATAGGAATTCAGTATTGTTATGAAGAGGTCCATTGGTTGTCTTCATGGGGGTTTTCCTATTATTAGGGTGCCTTCACACCTACCGGATCCGCAGCGGATCTCACTTCTGCCGATTCGCATCGAGATCAGCTGCGGATCCAGTATCATTCACCCCTATGATAGCACATACTCGCAGCGGGATTGACATCCCACTGTGAATATGTGCTTTAAAGTGGTAGTGCGACGGTAAAAAATTATTCACAGACTAACACACATTACAGAGTTACACAACTTAGTAATGTATGTTATGTCTGTGAATCACCCCCTTCCCCGTGTCCCACCCCCCCACCCGTGTACCCGGAAGTGTGGTGCGCTATACTCACCTGTCACGTGCCGACACCCGTCTCCGATCTTCAGCGAGTGACGTCTTCTTCGGGCGGACGGCGAACAGCTCCGACTGTCCCGAATGCCGGCCGCCCTCTGCAGCGTCATCCGATGCTCAGCCGCGATTGGCTGAGCATAACTGTGCTCAGCCAATCGCGGCTGAGCACAGTTGTGACGCGGCGGAGGGGGGACGGGCGGCCCTCCACACGGATCAGGTAATGTATAATGCACCACACTTCCGGGTACACGGGTGGGGGTGGTGGGACACGGGAAGGGGGCGATTCACAGACATAACATACATTACAAAGTTGTATAACTTTGTAATGTGTGTTATTCTGTGAATAATTTCTGAGCGCCGCACTACCCCTTTAACTCCATGGTTCCCGCCGCCCGCATCACCGTCCCATCAGCCCTGTCCCCGGCATCCTCCATCCCCGTCCCATCATCCCCGTCCCCGGCATCCTCCATCCCCATCCCATCATCCCAGTCATCCTCCATCCCCGCACCCGCATCCTGAAGCCCGCCACCGAGAGCATACATTACCGCACCGCAGCGGCACTGGAGTCGGGAGCCTCACTGTTGCTGCGCCACCGAGAAGGTAATGTATGCTCTCAGCGGCGGGGATGGAGGATGCCGGCAGCGGGGATGATGGGATGGAGGATGCCGGGTACGGGGATGATGGGACGGGGATGGAGGATGCCGGGGATGATGGGACGGGGATGGAGGATGCCGGGGACAGGGATGGAGGATGCCGGCGGCGGGGCTGATGGGACAGGGATGCGGGCGGCGGGGCTGCGGGTACCAGGGAGTTAAAGCACATACTCACAGCGGGATGTCAATCCCGCTGGGAGTATGCGCTATCATAGGGGTGAATGATACTGGATCCGCAGTGGATCCGGTAGGTGTGAAGGCAACCTTAGGAGGTTCACACTTTTAGGACTCTGGTTGAACTCTGCACCACTAGCCATTGTTTCCATATAGAAAATTGTGCTTAACTTTTTTTTGGTCTAGAGTTAAGCTGGCCATATGCTGATAGCTTGGGGCCACCTCAGTTGGTGGAACAGGAGTCAGGGTACTTTTGTTCTTTTTATAGTTGGGGGATGCCAGTAGTAAAGGGGTATTATCAAATTAAGCATTTAGGGCATATCCACAGTGTCTGCTAAAAAAAAAGTCTGATTGATAAGGGTCGCACTTCTGGGACCAACATATCCTGGATTCGAGGGCCTTCAGATCTTCTCCGACCTGTTTGTGCTGGTTTGGTTAATTCCCACAGAGACTTATGAGAATTGTGTAATCCGCCCAGCACTTTTACCTACATTGTTGTCATTACTGTCATTGTCATTACCTGGTGGAAGGGACTGAGAGCTCTTAGATCCTCTAGATGTGGGTCCCAAAGGTATTCCAATAAAAATACCCCTCTAAGAACCCTACATATCACACATTTGTGGAATATAGGGAGTTGGAGAGTCAATCACATTTACAGGACGTATTCGGTTACAAAGTCTACACACAAGGCCTGGTTCAGCTGGTTGTTATTGGAAACAGTCAACAAGCATGCTGTCAGGAGATTCCTCAATAGCTCCTGATCATATCATGACTGTGTACTGTCCCAGAATGCACACTAAGCTCTGTGCCGACACTAAACAAGTAGGAGTGCTGTTACATTTTAGCAAATTTTTGAAAAGTATTAAAACGGTAGCTAAAGTTTCAGATTACTGCACGGTAACTTGTGTGAGGCACAAAGCAATTTCACGTGTAGGCTAATTCTTTACATAAACTTTAGCATGGAATTCTAAAATGAGCATGCCCTTTAAAGGGGTCGTCTGGATAAAGTTTTTTTAATTTTACCTTAACATGCCCAGGCTGTGTAAAGAAAAAAAAAAGTCTGTACTTACCTCCCTCGCTCCCCTGCAGCCACTACTATCTTCTCTGCTCTCCATTTCCGGGTGCTGGTGTCAGCATGACATTAATGCTCATCCAATCACTGACTGAGGCAGACACTAGTGTGGTTAATGATTGGTTGAGCAGCAATGTTTTATGTTGACCCCAGCACCCAGAGGTAGAGACCGGGCACCAGAATTACATATGCTGCTGGGGGAGCTAGGAAACTAAGTATAGTCTCTTCTTCTTTCTTTATACAGCCTGAGCATATTGTCTTTTGACTTTATCCTGGACAGCCCCTTTAAGGGAACATGGATGCCTGGATATTCTAGAGAACTGTAACCACATAGAAGTAGGTCACATCTGTAAGCTAGCTGACCATGAGGACTACTGCTGCGGTCGGTATAATATTACACAGCATTAGTAATAACCATTATCTACCTTGATGGGACCTGGGTAAACAATAGTCAGACACAAACACGCGAAGCCCGCTCGTCTTTATAGTAACACTTATCTGCTTCCTCCATGTCCCCATCAGTTATGGCTGGTTACAGTAAATGAGATAACTGCTCATAAAGCAATAACCAGCAGGAAGCTCTTTGCATTTGCTCCAAAATATTTCCTTGACGTCTCTACGACCTTTAAAAGTCACCAATTTTGTTTTGCCTTCAGGTTGTCCATATGGTCCCGTTTTAAAGTCAATGCGCAGTTGTCACCCTAAAAATGTTTATTTACAACATGTGAGTCCTCCTCACCTATAAAGCGGTCTCAAATCATCTGCTGGGAGCCTAATACTGGGATATGTAATATACTGGGACCTGATACTGGGGTGTGTAATATACTAGGACCTAATACTTGGGTGTGTAATAAACTGGGACCTGATACTAGGGGGTGTAATATACTAGGACCTAATACTTGGGTGTGTAATATACTGGGACCTGATACTGGGGTGTGTAATATACGAGTACCTAATACTTGGGTGTGTAATATACTGGGACCTGATACTGTGGTGTGTAATATACTAGGACCTAATACTTGGGTGTGTAATATACTGGGACCTAATACTTGGGTGTGTAATATACTGGGACCTGATACTGGGATGTGGATAAAAGTTTGCATGTTCGAAAATGATTGTTATAACCATTCTGATCATCGAACAAATTGTTTTTGATCGTCGAACACGAACAATTAGCATCACGTTCGTACGGACATTTACAAACATGTTTGCTCCCTACTAAAAGCCTCCCCCCCCCCACAACCACTGCAGCACAGGAATATCCCCCACCATACCCACTGCAGTGGGAACCTCTTCCCACCACACCAAGTGCAACAAAAACCTCCCCCCTTCACACCCACTGCAGCAGGACCCCTCCATGTCCACTGCAGCAGGACCTCCCCTACACACCCACTGCAACAGGAACTGTTTTCCCACCACATTCACTGCAGCAGGAACCTCCCCCACACACACACTATAGCAGGACCCCTCCACATCCACTGCAGCAGGAACCTCCCCCACACGCCCACTACACCAGGAGCCTCCCCCATCACATCTACCACAACACGAACCTCTCCCCACCATACCCAATGCCGCGGAAGAATACTGAATACATTAGAAAAGTAATGGTCTTGG
This sequence comes from Dendropsophus ebraccatus, assembly GCF_027789765.1. Lineage (NCBI taxonomy): Eukaryota > Metazoa > Chordata > Amphibia > Anura > Hylidae > Dendropsophus > Dendropsophus ebraccatus. The sequence continues at coordinate 79,486,762 of NC_091465.1, read as the reverse complement.
ATCCACCCTTATATGACTAAACGGGAAAGATATCTTCATAGACCCATATCCCAAGGCCTATGTGATTTGGTCACAGGCACCCAAGTCACCTTCCTGTGTAGTTTACAAGGAAAACCAATATAAAATACTCTTTCACTGGTATCACACCCCGCATCTCCTCCACAGACTATACCCTACAACTCTCTCAATTTGTTGGTGATGTCTTACAGCGGAAGGTACCTTACCCCATCTATTCTGGGACTGTCCGATTCTACAACCGTATTGGAAGGGCATACAGGGCTTGATAAGTACAATATTCCAACAGGAAATACCCCTAGATCCACTCACTTACAATCTTAATGTACCACCGAAGAATATGCGTAGGCGGACGGCCAGGCTGCTCCTAGATGTCTTGACAGCTGCAAAATGCTTGTTAGCTATGTATTGGAAGCAATCTCTCATTACCTCGGCTGTAGAACTGATAAATAGAAGCCAGGATGTACGTCAAAATAAGTATCTGACTGCCTCAAATGAGAACCAAGTGGAGCGGTTCCATCAAATATGGTCACTGCGGGATTCTTATTACGAGAACTTCTGTACTGCCAGTCGAACTACTACCTCTGCTGTTCCCGGGTCACTTTAATGTGTCTGTCTTGTCTCTGTTCTCTCCCCCCTTGGTCTTTTACTTTTGGTTTTCTTGTTGTCTTGTTGGTTTATGCAATCGATCTGAAGTTATTAAATTTGACTATTAACCACCTTGGTGGCTTGACTAGAGATGATCGAACCTCAGGATTTCGCAGGTTCGAAGGAACTTCAATGTTCTCGAACCTACAGCATTTGATTCCCGATGCCTTCCCGGTCCATGGGGAAGGAGGAGACAGCCCGAGTACCACCTGGAATTCCAGGATACAGCCTAGGTAATAGGACCGCAAAGGCACCAGGAATCAAATGCTTCAGGTTCAAGAACGCTTGAGTTCTTGAGATCGAACCTGCGAAATCCTAAGATTCGATTATCTTTAGGCTTGACACCTGGCAGAATACAGGCCAAGGTCCTAACACTCTTTCTAGACATGATCTTGTTGGAAATAATGGTTATCTAACCCTTTTTCAGTAAATTCAGTGATTTTTCTGCCAAATTTGTACATTTCATTCTTTCCATATATTTATTTTATTTGTTATTTCTGAAAATTATATAAATAAACAATAAAAAAAAAAAAAAAAAAAAGTAATGGTCTTTGAAGGTCTTGGAAGATGCCCTGGCAATGTTATGTGAGATGTGAGGTTCCCAACATATTTAGCAGTAAAATAATCTTTATTGTATCCAGAAAAACAAAGCACATTGAGATATCAAGCTGTAAGAGCTGCAGATGAAATATATACAAGAGAATACAAGAAAATAGCAGTAACACTATAAACCGTGTCACAGGAAAACAGTATAATGACAGTACACTGCAATTCATACAGTAACTATTGCAGTGTACTGTGCATGCGATCAAGAGTCAATCATAGGAACGAAAACTAATAAAAGAAATATAAAAAGCATTTAATAGACACATTTAATACACATTAAAATTACTCTTTTTGTTAAATGAAAAAGCTAATTCCAAAAATGTTTTTTTTTTGTCACCTCATATCGCTGAATACATGGATGAAAAAGCAAACAAAAAATCCAATGCCTTACTCCGCAAAAAGCCAACCCCCCACACAGCTCTGTAGAAGGCGATGCATGTTCTTTGTTTTATGCTGCCATTGAAGGGCGCCATTAAAAAGTACAACTGGCCCTGCCAAAAACCAAACCCTCTATTGGGTGTCAAAAAAATACACAAAATAAACAATAAAGAAATTTAGCTTTTAAAAGGCTATATGGGAAAAAATAAAATATTTCCGGGTTATCTGGGGGAGCCGAAGATCCTACCTGTTTTGCTCCCCATTGCTCCTCCTCCCTCTGGCTGTCTTGGAAGTACAAATACCTTCCGAGAGAAGGCAGGTGCATGTCACAAGCATTATAACTCATCATATTCCATCCATAACTAAATTGCTAGATGTGATGCAGAGTAGTCTTACAATGATGGCTACCAAGTAAATTGACTTTTTGATAATTTATTCTGTTCTGCCTCCTTACATTTGCCTGTGACTTGCAGTACCACTTATCACCACTGTCATTTGATTCTTGTATATTCCATAGACATCAATGCAACAGCGCCTCCACCTCCAATGTAGTTGAGTTCTGACTTCATCAAGATGCATTGAGTTTGGTATGTAACAGCCCTTTAAATGTATGACCACCAGGCCTGACAAAATGAGAGCCCAGTCTTTTTTTGTTCATTTACAAATTGAAAAATATTTCATCAATGTTTTAACATGGCGTATTCCACCTCCGGATCACAATGCACCCGTCTAGTGCCCTTATTCAGGTTGGCGATGGTGGAGTAGTGAAGCTCATCCTGGGAGTCGTCCTGAGTTTTTTCTATAGACTCGATGTTTTCATACTAGAAAGGTAACAAGATGTAATGTATGAAGCATCATTAAGTCATATTTAACTAAAGCAAACGTGAGGGAGCAATTGTTTTTGGGGGAAAAAATTACAGAATTTTCATCGCTTAGAAGTTCTCTAAAAAATACGCTAACCAACCAGAGCCAAGTTGTAATAGGATATCATATTCTAATGCACCATAACTTTGCGGCTTCTGCCCACGGCCTATTCCATGTAGTCATGCTTTGGCTAACAAGCACTGTCTTAGCTGTGTGAAATGTTTTCAAACTGGTGTAATAAAAGTTATATAGATTTGTAAATTACTTATTTGTAAACTACTCATCAGCTGCTGTATGCCCTGCAGGAAGTGGTATATTATTTCTAATTTGACAGTGCTTTCTGCTGCCACCTCTGTCCATGTCAGGAACTGTCCAGAGAAGGAGAAGTTTTTATGGGGATTTGCTCTTACTTTTGACATTTCCATAGACAGAAGTGGCAGCAGAGAGCTCTGTGTCAGAACACACCCCTTCTTGCGGGACATACAGCAGCTGACAAGTACTGGAAGACTTGAGATTTTTGGATAGTAGCGATTAACAAATCTGTATAACTTTCTGAAGACAGTTGATTTAATTTTTTTTCTCCAGTGTACCCCTTTAACTTTTCAAAATACCTGGAGGAACACATCTATCAAGCCCATAAATATATATATATATATATATATATATATATATATATATATATATATATGATATAAGTATAATCTTAGGCTATGTTTATACACATGTATTGTACACGAGGGCAACCCCAATTTCTTAGAATTTGATGATTCCTACTGTATGTTCTTCTAACTTAACTATACACAGTGAAGGACTATCTCATTTCTGACTTTCTACCTGACTCCTCTGGTTCTCTGTAAATTATTTCAGTATACTAGTGCCAGCCAACCATCTGTGCCCCTTCCTTCTGTGGCGGGTGCACTGCCTGTGACATGCTGCATGCTGCCGCACAGGGTACAGACTGCCACCTCTCCTGGGCCTTACAATTCTACACATACCCCCAAAAATGTCCTGATTATAATTTGGAATATTGTAGATCTGACTACAACACCGTGACAGTCTGTGATCTGTGCTGCAGGTAATAGACTGTGATTTCTACAATCATAACAGGGGGCAGAAGCTTAAAGGGGTAGTGCACCAAAATTTTTTTTCTTTCAAATCAACTGCTGCCATGAAGTGCCAGAGATTTGTAATTTACTTCTATTAAAAAATCTCAAGCCTTCCAGTACTTATCAGCTGCTGTATGCCCAGCAGGAAGTGGTATTATTTCCAGTCTGGAGAGCAGGAGAGGTTTTCTATGGGGATTTGCTCCTTCTCTGGACAGTTCCTGACATGGACAGAGGAGGCAACAGAGAGCACTGTGTCAGACAGGAAAGAAAACACCACTTCCTGCTGGACACACAGCAGCTGATAAGTACTGGAAGGCTTGAGATTTTTTAATAGAAGTAAATTACAAATCTCTGGCACTTCATGGCAGCAGTTGATTTGAAAGAAATTTTTTTTTGGTGCACTACCCCTTTAAGGCAGTCTGGGGGCAAATACAGGAACACTAGAACAATGGGGGTCTGGGTAAGATGGGATTGGGTTTTAGGTATCTGCTGGAGTTTCTCCTTATGACGAACAATGAAGAAGTGGGCAAAAGATCCTATAAAATATCCCATTGGCATAGAGTTTTACAACTTTAGTAGCAAAACTTTTGATATTATTATTATTACTACTACTACTACTATGTATAATAAGGATTTACCTCGGCAGTAATCGGCTTCTTCACAACACTGTAAATGTCACTTGTATCTGAACACATCGTGTTGGTCCTAAACAGAAACACAATATTTTGGTTAAGGTGGGGTTCACACTACGTTTTTGCAATCAGTTTTTTCATCCTTTTTTTTTGTTGAAAAAAACGGATGAAAAACAAATAGAAAAAAAGCATGCGTGTGTGCATCTGTTTTGATCCCTTTCCCCGTTGAATTCCATTATTTAAAAAAACTGATCAAAACGGATCCGTTTTTTTTAACGAACACAAAAACAAGGTCGACTACGTTTTTGTGTATGTTTAAAAAAAAAAAACGGATCCGTTTTGATCCGTTTTTTTTAACAATGGAATTCAATGGGGAAAGGGATCAAAACGGATGCACACACATGCATCTGTTTTTCTTTCTTTTTTTGCAAAAAACGGGTGAAAAAAAGGATTGCATAAACGTAGTGTGAACCCAGCCTAATATGATGTTATGATATTGTGGTGTACGGGATTTCTTCATTTGTTGTATTTTTATGTGTTACTTTATTTATTATATTACCACTAGAGATAAGCGAACCTGGAGTCGATCCGAACCCGAACGTTCAGCATTTGATTAGTGGCGGCTGCTGAACTTGGATAAAGCCCTAAGGCTCTGTGGAAAACATGGATATAGTCATTGGCTGTATCCATGTTTTCCAGACAACCTTAGAGCTTTATCCAAGTTCAGCAGCCACCGCTAACCAAATACCGATCAATCAGGTTCGGATCGACTGAAACCCGAACCCGGTTCGCTCATCTCTAATTACCACTTTAAAATAAATCTGGGCCTTTTGGCTCAGGCCTCATTCACACATCCAGTCATTTTTATCGACTGTGATTTTAGTCAATGAGCTGAATCCGGGATCTGTGAAAAAAAACCTGTGATTACACCCGTTTTTTCATCCGTGATTGTTTTTTTTTCACTGATGCGCATCAGTGTTTCCAGTGTGTAAATGTTTCCATAGAGACCTAAACTGGTATAGTCCCTTGCTGCTTTTTTCACGTGTGGGCCCACGGAAGGAAGGAAGCAACGGGACACTACACCGGTTTAGGTCTCCATGGAAACGCTATGTGTATGCCTGCCCCGGATGGGGGGGAGGGGGGGTTGGTTGAGGATGCAGTACCAGTGGCTGTAGGGGGGGGGGGGGCACCAGCTCTTCCCCTCTGCAGGTGAGAAGTGAAATGGGATCCCTCTCTTTCACGGGTGCTACATCCGTGGAATCAGTAAAAAACATGGATCCCATAGAGCCATCGCGGTATGCATCGTGGCACAGAACATCTGAATACAACAGGCCCTAAAGCTGTCCGGGATAATCAATGGACATACCAAAGCTGTCCGGGATAATCAATGGACATACCAAAGCTGTCCGGGATAATCAATGGACATACCAAAGCTGTCCGGGATAATCAATGGACATACCAAAGCTGTCCGGGATAATCAATGGACATACCAAAGCTGTCCGGGATAATCAATGGACATACCAAAGCTGTCCGGGATAATCAATGGACATACCAAAGCTGTCCGGGATAATCAATGGACATACCAAAGCTGTCCGGGATAATCAATGGACATACCAAAGCTGTCCGGGATAATCAATGGACATACCAAAGCTGTCCGGGATAATCAATGGACATACCAAAGCTGTCCGGGATAATCAATGGACATACCAAAGCTGTCCGGGATAATCAATGGACATACCAAAGCTGTCCGGGATAATCAATGGACATACCAAAGCTGTCCGGGATAATTAATGGACATACCAAAGCTGTCCGGGATAATCAATGGACATACCAAAGCTGTCCGGGATAATCAATGGACATACCAAAGCTGTCCGGGATAATCAATGGACATACCAAAGCTGTCCGGGATAATCAATGGACATACCAAAGCTGTCCGGGATAATTAATGGACATACCAAAGCTGTCCGGGATAATCAATGGACATACCAAAGCTGACCGGGATAATCAATGGACATACCAAAGCTGACCGGGATAATGAATGGATCATGGACAACTTTACGGGGCACGTGAATAAGGCCTTAGGCTCCCAGTTATTATAACCCTGGCCCTTCTCTTCTTGGACGGATAATTCCAGAAGCTCATTGTGACTTTGAACTGGATTAGTATCACACTTCTAGATTTTTCCCATTAGCAATAGAGATGGACGTGGCCTCTCTGACATTGTAGGTATATACAATATGTGTAATCTTAGACCTGGGATGACTCTCTTGACCATTGGTGGAAACAGGATATTGAAGACTGGAATAATTGATCTGTTCAGTAAGGCTGTCATCTGATGCAGTTTGTTGGTCCAGTTGGTCTGATAGCTCATTGTGTGCCTGAAAGATAAAACAAAAGTATATTAGGTAGATTGGAAGATATATAGATGGGTAGAAGAAAGATAGACATGGAGATATAGGAAAACCTGACAATCTCCTCTAGCCTTGGTAATGTTGGTCCTAGTCCTGGAATGGCTTCACTGAAGGGATCTTCAATAGTTGGCTCCCAGAGGGTTAAATACAAGACAATAAGGTAGTCAGGGTACTTGAGCTGCAGTGTGCATAGTGGGATGCAGGCTTTGGAATAGGTGTATGATGTGATAGCTATGGTGCTAGGCCTGGCCTGGAGCCCAGCAGGTCCCATATGTACTATGAGGTAACTGTACATCTTCCTTTAAAGCCACACATAATTCTCCTTTTTTCTTAATTGTAATGTATTTTTTTAAAGATAAGCCTTAGGTATGCCCCAATATTTGAAAGGACCCTAATTCACGGGGTGATAATCTGCCCAATCAGACAATGATCAGCCAAGGAACCGATCATCAACTGATCACTGTCTTTTAGCAGATTTAAAAATTATCAGCCACTGACCATGCATCGTTCCACGTCATAGTAAAGCGGCCAATGAAACAGTATATGGAAACTAATAAAGTAATACTTACCTGTCCACACTCCCTGGTGCACCAGTGTCTTCCTTGCTTCACTGCTCATCGCTCCCCCCCCCCCCCGAACATCTGAGGCCATCTCTAAAGCTACGCAGCCAATCACCGTCCCGTCTCAGCCAGTGATTGGAAGAGAGGCCTGTCACTTCAGAGACGTGTCAGCTGTGGTGAGAGGGTAGAGGTCAGAAGGACACCGGGGAGTGTGGACAGGTAAGTATTACTTTATTATTTTCTATATATGCAACAGGGCTGCACGGACATCACTAATTATATATTTACAGCCCTTGCTGCACGATCACTGAGCCATGTAATAGGCTTGGTAAGCAAGCACTGATCTAGCAGATTGGCGGTTGCTTAAAGACCTTTGCAGATGAATGACAAAAAGATTAAATAGATAGATAATAGATAGATAGATAGATAGATAATAGATGGATAGATAGATAGGAGATAGATAGATAGATAGATAGATGATAGATAGGAGATAGATAGATAGTAGATAGATAGTTAGATAGGAGATAGATAGATAGATAGATAGATAGATAGATAGATAGATAGATAGATAGATAATAGATAGATAGGAGATAGATAGATGATAGATAGATAGATAGATAATAGATAGGAGATAGAGAGATAAATAGATAGATAGGAGATAGATAGGAGATAGATAGATAGATAGATAGATAGGAGATAGATAGATAGGAGATAGATAGATAGGAGATAGATAGATAGATAGATAGATAGGAGATAGATAGATAGGAGATAGATAGATAGATAGATAGGAGATAGATAGATAGATAGATAGATAGATAGATAGATAGATAGGAGATAGATAGATAGGAGATAGATAGATAGATGATAGATAGATAGATAATAGATAGGAGATAGAGAGATAAATAGATAGATAGATAGATAGATAGATAGATAGATGCATATACCTTTTTTAAAACAAAAAAAGATGAGTCGCTTCTGTCACCATCTGTTTTTCTACAAGTCTTGAACCTAATACTTAAAGGACATAAATATTTTAAAAAAAGTCTCTTACACATTAACCCAGCGGGTCTTTGATCTATACAACAGGAGATCACTTACCAGAACCTAAAGCGTATGATCAGTACAGTCAGTATTATGAGGATGAGCGGCAGGATGGCTGCTGCAATGTATTTGGTTATTGTGGAAAAACTATCTGCAAAACAAGAGGACAATTCCCAGATAATGGCGATCCATAAAGAACTTGTATCATAGAGTTACCTGGAGAGCAGGAACTTACGTGACACGTGGAGGTGGACGCCCAGGGACCTGCTGGATCCCATTTCATTTGTCACATAGCAGTGGTACTCTCCGGCATGGCTCAGCTGTATACTGGCTAGAATATGTTTTGCATGATTGGTCTCTAGTGATTTATTGTTGTGGTACCAGGTGTAGGAGAGTATGGGGGGATTGGCTTTGGCTGTGCAGTCCAGTGTGACAGATGTGTATTCTGTCACAGACTCTCCGGGAGACACTCCTACAGTCACGTTCTTTGGAGAATCTGTAAAGTGACATGTAACCACTGAGTTTAGGTTTCAATGTCTTTTAATACGACCTAACCAGAAAAAAAAAAAAAAAAAAAAAAAAGGATCGAGTGAAAGAGAGAGAGAGAGAGATTGAGAGAGAGTGAGAGGGTGAGAGAGAATGCGTGTGTCTGGGCTGTGTGCCCGCGACCAGGGGCCTCCAATCTCATAGCTATGGAAGCTGATCAGACTCAGCCCTAAAGGCCCTATTACACCAAACGATTATCGGCCATTACAGTGAAGTCAGTAAAATAAAGGGTTAAAAAAAGAAACACAAAACTAAAATATATAAATAATGTGAAATAAACATATAGGAGGAGATTTATCCAACATGGTGTAAAGTGAAACTGGCTCAGTTGCCCCTAGCAACCAATCAGACTCCACCTTTCATTTTCCAAAGAGTCTGTGAGGAATGAAAGGCGGAATCTGATTGGTTGCTAGGGGCAACTGAGCCAGTTTCACTTTACACCATGTTTGAAAAATCTCTCAATGCAATTCATACAAGTAGAAAAATTTACAAAGCGAACAGTCATTTTTTTTAACGTATTTTCTATTCTAAAAACCAGTCACTTCTAGCATGGCGGGATGGTCGGGTTTGAGTTTTAACCTGACAGCGTAATGGCTTAAAGGGTTACTCTGGCAGAAACCCTTTAATTTCATATGAACTGGTTTTAGAAAGTTACATTATAAAGATTTGTAGTTTGCTTCTATTTAAAAATCTCTAGTCTTCTAGTACTCATCAGCTGCTGTATGTCCTGCAAGAAGTGGTGTATTCTTTGCAGTCTGACACAGTGCTCTCTGCTGCCACCTCTGTCCATGTCAGGAACTGTCCATAGCAGTAGCAAATTAGAAAATTTCATGAAAATGTTATATTTTATGAGTTACGATGCTTTGAAAATTAATGAACATATTGAAACAGAAAAACTCTCCTGCTCTGGACAGTCCCTGACATGGACAGAGGTGGCAGCAGAGAGCACTGTGTCAGACTGGAAAGAATATTCCACTTCCTGGAAAGAGCATACAGCAGCTGATAAGTACTGGAAGACTTAAGATTTTTAAACACAATTAAATTAAAAAATCTATATAACTTTCTGAAACCAGATAATTTGAAAAAAAAAAAAAAAAAAATTTCGCCAGAGTACCTCTTTAAAGGGATGAACCCTTTTTATTTTAAGCAGAAAATATAGGATGTCTCGGTTTTCAGAGATTTTTGTGACGCACGATGTTAGGAAAACAACAAACTGGCAGGTAAAAACTAATTTTAAAAAGTCAGTTTGAGCTTCTTTTTTTTTGCCGTCATTTTGGACATTTTGAGGCCGTTATTTTGCAAACATGGCCATAATTGAGAAATAATTTGGCCTCAAAATAATGGACGCCCAAAAAGATGGCCAGAAAAAAGAGGGTGTGTGAACCCAGCCTGATGATGGAAACACACTAGTAAATGACGCCATTATATGGCAATGTATTCCACTGCGCAGGCACTGCCCAGTTTTCACGCTGAGTGACTAATTTTCAAACAGGAAATCTTTGCAATAGATATCATAGAAAACCTGATCCATTCCATATTGAGAGAGTCCTACTCACACTGGAGCTTCAGTACAAGACATACTGCTTTCATGCTCCTTCCTATTATATTGATCGCCCTACAGGAATATGTTCCAGCATGGGTCCATTGCAGGTTTGGGATGATCAGAGTATCCGTGGCTGTCGTTCCGTACAGTTCTTCATATTTAAACCATTCATATTTCAGATTTTTGGGATTACCTTCCTGGGTCGGACATTTCAGTTCAGCAGACTCACGTTCTCTTTTCTCATTCCCGTTTAGTATTTTACATTTTGAATTCTTTGGTGGATCTAAGGAAAAAAACAAAACAAAATTGTTAATGGGGAAATTAGAATTTTTTTTATATTGAGAGAAATCATTAATGTTATACTGATTTATTTTTATTTTATGTTAATAATATAGGAAATATAAGTAACAAAGTAAAATTTTTATTCATTCCAAATAAATTGCTATTAGTGATGAGCAAGTACTAAAATGCTCGGGTGCTCATTACTCGAGACGAATATCTCCCGATACTCGAGTGCTCGTTTCGAGTAACGAACCCCATTGAAGTCAACGGGAGACTCAAGCATTTTTGCAGGGGACTCAAGTTCGGTAGAGAGAAGGTCATGTGAAAACCTGTCAACCTCAGAAAATGATGGAAACACCACGGAAATGGACAGGAAACAGCAGGGGCACCATGTATGCATGCCTAATGGCACCATTATGCCTAATTCTGTGCAACAGCCTGGTTAAAACAGAGGTAGGCATAGGGACCACCCAAAAACTCAGCCTGACACAGCATGGCAGTGAGAACACAGGGAAACATTAAAACAGAGGTAGCTTATCATGAACCACCCAAAAACTCAGCCTGACACAGCATAGCGTTGAGGACAGAGTGAACAAGGTAGAAGCGGTAGCCAGTCAGCCTTCCAAAAATTATACCAGACCTAGCATGGCAGTGAGCTCACAGAGAACCATTAAAAGTGAGTGAGGAAGCAAGTGAGCCTCCCCAAAATTAGGCCAGACACAGCATGGCATTGAGCACACAGAGAACTCCCGGGAGCAGCAGTAGTCAACATGGATGCCAGTAAAGGCCCAGCAGTAGTCAACATGGATGCCAGTAAAGGCCCAGCAGTAGTCAACATGGATGCCAGTAAAGGCCCAGCAGTAGTCAACATGGATGCCAGTAAAGGCCCAGCAGTAGTCAACATGGATGCCAGTTAAGGCCCAGCAGTAGCCAACATGGAGGCAAGGGCAGGCACAGCAGTAGTCAGCAGTAGTCAACATGGATGCCAGTAAAGGCCCAGCAGTAGTCAACATGGATGCCAGTTAAGGCCCAGCAGTAGCCAATATGGAGGCTAGGGTAGGCACAGCAGTAGTCAACATGGATGCCAGTTAAGGCCCAGCAGTAGCCAACATGGAGGAAAGGGCAGGCACAGCAGTAGTCAGCAGTAGTCAACATGGATGCCAGTAAAGGCCCAGCAGTAGTCAACATGGATGCCAGTTAAAGCCCAGCAGTGGCCAATATGAAGGCTAGGGTAGGCACAGCAGTAGTCAACATGGATGCCAGTAAAGGCCCAGCAGTAGCCAACATGGATGCCAGTTAAGCCCCAGCAGTAGCCAACATGAAAGCAAGGGCAGGCACAGCAGTAGTCAACATGGATGCCAGTAAAGGCCCAGCAGTAGTCAACATGGATGCAGAATGGCAGAGGACACCCGTATGATAAGATGACATTCACAGATAATATGGTTCGAAATGGAGAATACAAGGAAGGTAAATTGAATTTGACTATGAATTTGACTGTAGCAGTTGGGGTAACAATCCCTGCATCATGTGACTCCCCACTTCTCCCCCCCACCGTTGTTTTGAGTTTGAATTTGACTTTGAATGTGACTGTAGCAGTTGGGGTTAATTTAACTGGTTGACTTGTGGAAATGCGCACAGATGCAGTGCACCTTGGGGTAAGTTTTAAGGAAGCGCAGCAACACTAGGTTGAAGACTTGGGCAAGGCATGGTACATTTGTGAGGCTGCTGAGTTGCAGAGCCGCCACCAGGTTCCGCCCCTTGTCACACGCAACCAAGCTCACTGCTAATTACACACGAACCTGGGTGCTGACAGCTGTCACCATCAAGGGTACACCTGATGGCTCTCGACCAGGGGTTGTGATGCCCCAGCCACGGCTAGACCAAAAAAAATAAAAAAATAAAACAGCTGGCTGGTTGGCGGGGGCGCGATCGGCGGGCCCCCGGCAACCAGTCCCGTTCCTCCACAGATGTAGTGTGACATCAGAACATGGCAGTGAGGACACAGGGAACCATTAGAAGTGAGTGAGGAAGCAATTGAGCCTCCCAATAATTAGGCCAGACTCTGCATGGCGGAAGAAGACTTGGCTGTTGGCTGAGAATTGGAGGAAGAGGAGGAAGAGGAGGAGAAGGAAGAGGAGATACCAAGAATCTTCATGTTCAGCTGCTTTCCCCGGGTGGACAGTTGAATTCAGGTGAAATCCAGGCTTTGTTCATTTTTATAAACGTCAGCCTGTCAGCGCTGTCAGTTGACAGGCGGGTGCGCTTATCAGTGATGATGGCACCAGCTGCACTGAAGGCCCGCTCTGACAACACGCTAGCGGCAGGGCAGGCCAGCACCCCCAAGGCGTAAAGCGCCAGTTCGGGCCACGTATCCAGCTTTGAAACCCAGTAGTTTTAGGAAGCAGAGTGATTGGTAAGGACGTTGGTATGGTCAGCAAGGTACTCCCTCACCATCTTCCTGAAGGCTTCCCCCCTACTCTGTCTAGATTGGGGACGGTTAACATAGTCTTGCTGGGGTGCCATGAAACTGTCAAAGGCCTTGGAGAGTGTTCCCCTGCCCCTTGACAAGCTGTCTGCTCCACCGCTCCTCTCCCCCGCTCTTTGGCCCACAGTACTACGTCCTCTGGCGCTAGTGGTGTCAGATGGGAAGTACATTTTCAGCTTCTGCACCAGGGCCTGTTGATATTGATTCACTCTCATACTGCTACCTCCTCAACAGGTGCTGCTGTGTCACCCTGCCCTGAACCATGGCCTCTGGCAACGGCATCACTTGGAACCCCACGCCCTCGACCCTTACCCCTGGGGTTCACCATTTTATGGACACTGCACAGTATCGAACTTAGATAGGCCTTGCGTATTAAATACAGAAATCAGGAAAAATACTTGTAGTACCCACTGGTTTTGTGGGGCTGTACGGTAGGTAGTGGAGCTGGTAGTGGCTGGACCTAGACACACACTCTGTGATACCCCCTTGCAATGAGCAGTGAAGGTTTATGCAGGTGTACTACTAATCCCAACAATACAGTGTAGTATCCACTAGTTTAGGGGGGGCTGTACGGTACAAACTGGTAGTGGCTGGACCTAGATACACGCTGTGATACCCCCTTACAATGAGCAGTGAAATTTTATGCAGGTGTACTACAAATCCCAGCAATACAGTGTTGTACCCACTAGTTTAGGGGGGGCTGTACGGTAACATCTGGTAGTGGCTGGACCTAGACACACTCTCTGACACCCCCGTCCAATGAGCAGTGAAGTTCTATGCAGGTGTACTACAAATTTCAGCAATCTAATGTAGTACAGCAGGACCACCATCCCCAAAATCAAAAAAAGAGTACACTGAGCACTTCTTAGGGTTCTGTATGCAACACCTAATGTCCCCTTTCTGCCAGCAGCCGATCACCACAGTGTGCTGGTCAAATCGTGGTAGCAGCACTGCAAGTCCCAGCCAGCAGTCTGTAGTAATACTATTAAAAAACGATTTGAAGCCCTGGAAAGGGCTGTTTGTTTATATTGCTAGTATATACCCTGCCTACTGGAACGCTAAATCCTACACTGACACTCTCCCTGACCAGCAGCAGCTCTGTCCCTGATCTCTCACAGCATGCGTCTGAAGCGAGCACTGCCGGCACCGAGTTTTATATGGCAGGGTCATCTGATCTGGCCAACCAATCGCTGCTATCGACATGTATGGGTCCCACGTGATCGCAGGATGTACCAAAGAGTCTCCTGCATGTTTATTGGCTGCGAAATAGCGACGAAACTTACAGGAAACGGATGATGAGATTTTCTCGAGTATCGCAAGATGTTCATCCGAGTAACGAGTACCATCGAGTACCCTAATACTCGATCGAGTACCAAGCTCGGACGAGCATACTCGCTTATCACTAATTGCTATATTTTAAAGGGGTACTTACCCGTCCCCGTGTCCCCTCAGTGCCATATCACCGCTCATGGACCCCGCTAGACCTGCAGCTCCCTGCAAATGCCCACTAAGCCCGCTGCAAATGCCCGCTAAGCCAGTCAGCGACTGGGGTGGGACATCGCTGCTGTCACCAACTGACCCACCAATCCAATTTAACAGGATACTGGGGTCCCAGTAATCAATATTGCAGTGGGTCACAGAGGTCAGATCCTCCACAATCAGTTAGTTATGCTCTATCCTGTAGGCAGGGGATAACTTTATCAGAGGGGAATACCTCCCATGGAGGCATGCTCTACCCACTCTAATGCTTTCCTGATTCTATTGGTTGCTCCTTTCCTTTTTCTTTTCTGTACATATTACTCTCCCTATTGTGACAATTTATTATGTTATGATTGTTATTAGAGGTGAGTGAGTAGTACTTGATGGAGTATCTATTTGATTGAATACTAAACTATTCAAAATACTTGTTTTCGTTCTCCTACCATTTTGCCTGGTGCCTTTTTCTAGCCAATAACTATGCAGGGCAGGGGGTGTGACAGGCCCTAGGAGCATGCTGGCATCGCAACGACAGTGGCTACATTCATTGGCTGGCTTACTCATGTGACCTCCAGAGTATAAGAACTTGGCTTTTCCTGCTTGTCATGTCATGCCATCTTGAAGGTAGTCAGGGAGAGAGATTAGAGCAGGGACAGTGAAGACTTAGCTGATTGTAGGCAGGAAAGACCCCCAAATCCCTTGTTAGGGCTACAATCATACACAGCCCAGCATTTATCTTCCTCAGTGTACATGTTGCAGTTAGTTGAGTGGATAGGGACAGTGAGGATTTTAGAAAATTGTAGGCAGGAGAGACCATAAAAGCCCTTATCAGGGCTACTACACAGCACAGACAGCATATAGCTGCTTCCTCCATTAAGAGTGCATAAACTGTCTAGCAGCATATGAAAGAGTGACACAGACAGGGAGTCACACAGCCTCTAACTATCCTGCATAGACTTGTGTCGGACAATTTTATCCTAGTTAGTAATTGTCGCAGTAGGTAATAGTTCTCTGTGCCTGTCAGGACTGGCAGGCGTAGACAAGACAAGAGACAGTGACCCTAGATCTGAACCCACCCACTGTCACCTGCCTACTTGCCTCGGTCGACCCTAAACGGTCGCGGACAACCACGGAGTCGGTCCCTACACTGCGTAGGTGAATACACAAAACGTAGACAGACAAACAAAACACAATGGAGGATAGTCAACTAGCAGGGTCAAAACCAAACAGACAACGCAGTACAAAATCAGAAGGAGAGCGGATAGTCAAATGTCAAGCAAGAGGTCAGAACACGGGCAGAGCAATAGCAAGGGGATTAGGACAGGGAACGCTGGGAAAGGAGTAGGGGAGCTGGGACTAGTGACAACTAATAGCCAGCGGGGAACTGAGGATCTGACTGCTTTTTATCCAGGATCAGAGCTTAGGTCCAGCAGCTGATTGGAGCAGCCCTGATCCCAGCACCAAGCTCAGCTGAACAGACCTAGCAGTGCAGTAACCCCTGCACTGCCAGAAGTCTCACAGGCAAGGCAGGTGTGGCTGAAGTAAAACACAGTTCAGACACAATTCATATGCAAACACAGACAAAAATTCAGCGCTTCCTCGGCCGCCTGGCACAGACCGAGGAGCGCAAAGTCACATTCCTAACAGTACCCCCCCTCTTATGAGGGGCCTCCGGACCCTCTTTCAAAGGACTCGGCTTAGAGGGATTGCGAGCATGGAACTGGCGTATGAGGCGAGGAGCATGAATATCTTTGCTCGCCACCCAAGTTCGCTCTTCTGGGCCGAACCCCTTCCAATGGATGAGGTATTGGACAGAGTTCTGCACCCGACGAGAGTCCAGAATCTTTTCCACTTCAAACTCAAGATCCCCCTGAACGATCAGAGGGGCAGGGGGAGTAGATGGCAACACCGGAGTAACATACATCTTTAATAAAGATTTGTGAAACACATTGTGAATGCGCATGGTTCTTGGCAGTTGTAACCTGAAAGAAACAGGGTTAATGATTTCAGTAATGGCATATGGACCAATATATTTAGGTGCTAGCTTTCCGGACGGAACCCTAAGCTTCAAGTTTTTGGTGGAAAGCCACACTTTGTCACCCACACAATACTCTGGGACAGATATGCGTCTTTTGTTGGCTTGTCTTTTAGAAGATTCTTGGGCTTTAACCAAGCTCTCAAGAGCTCGAGCCCAGACTGTGCACAGTCTACTATAGGTCTTTTCAGCGGACGGGTTAACAGATTCAGAAGCATGCGCAGATGAATACCTTGGATGAAAACCATAATTACAGAAAAACGGCGACATTTTGATAGATTGATTTTCCCTATTATTGAGGGCAAATTCTGCCAAGGACAAATACTCCTTCCATTTGTCCTGGGCACCAGAAACAAAGCATCTGAGAAATTGTTCCAATGACTGGTTCACTCTTTCAGTTTGCCCATTGCTCTGAGGGTGAAAGGCAGATGAAAATGATAATAAAGTGCCCAATCGACCACAGAACTCCCTCCAGAACTTAGACACAAACTGCACCCCTCTATCAGATACAATGTTCTCTGGCACCCCATGTAGCCGTAGAATATGATTGATAAACAAAGATGCTAAAGCACGTGAATTAGGGAGTTTCTTAAGGGGAATGAGATGGCACATTTTGGAGAATCTATCAACAACAACCCAGATGACAGTCTTTCCTTTTGATGGCGGCAAGTCAGTGATGAAGTCCATTGAAAGGTGAGTCCAAGGTCTCTCAGGTAAAGGTAGAGGATGTAAAAGACCTTCGGGTAATCTGCGAGGGACCTTGGACCTGGCACAGACCTCACAGGCCTCAACAAACAGTTTAACATCTCTGGCCCAAGTAGGCCACCAATAACAACGTGAGAGCAAATACTTTGTGCCAGCAATGCCGGGGTGACCTGCTAATACAGAACAATGGGTCTCTTCAAGAACCCTGAGTCTAAGATTAGGAGGTACAAAGAGTTTCCCATCTGGAGTATTCCTGGGTGCTAGGGACTGTGAGTTTACCACCTGAGCTGCAAGTTCAGGTTGGAGAGTGGCAATGACCACTCCTGGTGTTAAAATAGTCTCAGGTTCTTCCCTGGGGGCACTGCTGACATCAAAGCTGCGAGACAGGGCATCAGCTCGGACATTTTTAGAACCAGGACGAAAGGTAATCTCAAAATTAAACCGGGTAAAAAATAATGCCCACCTGGCTTGCCGGGGGGTAAGGCGTTTAGCCTTGTCCAGGTATAATAGGTTCTTATGGTCAGTTAAAACCTTAATCTTATGCTTAGCCCCTTCAAGAAAATGTCTCCATTCATCAAAGGCCCACTTAATGGCCAGTAGTTCTCTGTTGCCGATATCATAATTACACTCTGTTTTAGAGAATTTTCTTGAAAAGTAGGCTACAGGGCTTAAGTTAGTCAGTGTCACAGGACCCTGTGAGAGAACTGCTCCAACCCCTACCTCCGAAGCATCCACCTCAATGATAAATGGTTGCTCAGGATCAGGCTGAATAAGGATTGGAGCTTCAGAGAAACACCTCTTCAACTGTCCAAATGCCTGTACGGCTTCGGGGCTCCAGTTCACCAGATCTGCCCCTTTTCTGGTCAAATCAGTTAATGGTTTAGCAATGACAGAGAACCCCTTAATAAATTTTCTATAGTAATTGGCAAACCCCAAAAACCGTTGCAGGGCCTTGAGGTTAGTTGGGCGTTCCCATTTCTCAATAGCGGTCACTTTAAGGGGGTCCATACAAAAAGAGTTAGGGGTGATAATATAACCAAGAAAAGAGACTTTCTGGATCCCGAACTGGCACTTGGACAATTTAGCGTAGAGGTGATTCTGTCGGAGTAACTCCAATACCTTACGGACGTGACAAACATGAGAGGACCAATCTGGTGAAAAAATTAAGATGTCGTCCAGGTATACTACCAGAAACTGACCAAGATATTTACGAAAGACATCATTTACAAAGTGCTGAAAAACTGCCGGCGCGTTACTTAACCCAAAGGGCATGACTAGGTATTCAAAATGCCCTTCAGGGGTATTGAAGGCAGTTTTCCATTCATCCCCTTCTCTTATTCGAATCAGATTGTAGGCCCCACGAAGATCAATCTTGGAGAACCACTGAGCACCCACAATCTGATTAAACAGATCCGGAATAAGAGGAAGGGGGTGCTGATTCTTAATGGTGATCTTATTAAGTTCACGGTAATCTATGCAGGGTCTAAGTCCACCATCTTTCTTCCCCACAAAAAAGAAACCAGCACCTAATGGAGAGCAAGAGGGACGAATATGACCTTTGCGAAGACTATCCTGGATGTATTCTCGCATGGCCTCCCTCTCGGGTCTGCACAAATTAAAAATTCTCCCCTTAGGATATTTGGACCCTGGAATCAAATCAATAGCACAATCGTACGGACGGTGCGGTGGCAGAACTTCCACAGATTTTTCATCAAACACATCGGCAAAGTCAGCTACAAACTCAGGAATCTCTCCCTCCATAGTAGAGCAGTCTGTGACATTTAATGCAATACAGTGAGAAGAACACTTAGAACCCCATTTAATCAACTCCTTAGTGGACCAATCAAATACAGGATTATGTTGTTCCAACCAGGGCAAACCCAAAATTATGTCAGAAGACAAGTTATCTATGACCAGAAAATCAAGAATCTCCTTGTGTACTGACCCAACCTGCACCTCCATAGAAGGAGTAATGTACCTGACTTTACCCTGGGCCAGGGGTGTAAAATCAGCACCAGTAATAGTCAACGGACATCTAAGCTGAAGCGGGCATATTCCCAGAGCTGACCAGAATGCAGAGTTAATGAAGTTGGCCGAGGCCCCCGAATCCACATGAGCGTAACCAGAAACAGATTTGTCTCCCAAAAACAAAGAAATAGGCAACATTAATTTGTTTTTCTTTTCAAGAGGTACCTGGGCACCTGAGTGACCCCCTCGATCGTCACTCAGGCGCTGGAGTTTTTCCGGAGGTGGTTCTGGTCTGGAGGTACATTCCCTCACCCGGTGTCCGGCCTTTCCACAGTACAAACAGAGATTATGTTGTAGGCGGTAAGCCCGTCTAATCTTGGCATCCGCAACCCCGAGTTGCATGGGTTCATCTTGCAATCGGGGAACAGAAGGACTTAACTTAGGAGTAGAAACAGCAGAGGACAGTGTTTTAGAAGATTCAGGGGTGTCTTTCTCTCTGCGTCTGTCTCTGAGTCGTCTGTCCACCCGTATGGCTAATGTCATGGTCCCCTCTAAAGTATCAGGGGTAGGGTACACTACCAATAGATCTTTAAGCTGATCCGACAACCCCATCCGGAACTGGCAACGCAGAGCTGGATCGTTCCAGCCGGATGGTACACACCACTGCCGGAACTCAGCACAATATTCTTCTACAGGTCTCTTACCCTGTCTCAGAGAAGTAAGCTGATGCTCTGCTACTGCCGCCTGGTCTGGGTCATCATATAATAGCCCTAGGGCAGCAAAAAATTGATTCACGGAGGTCAACTCCATGGATCCAGGGGACAATGAAAAAGCCCACTCCTGAGGAGGACCCTGCAAGAGGGACATAATAATGCCCACCCTTTGGTCCCCAGAGGAGCAGGGGCGCAAACGAAAAAACAACTTGCATCCCTCTCTAAATGTTCGGAAACTCCTCCTGTCTCCCTTAAACTTTTCAGGGAGCTGCACAGGAGGTTCCAGAGGTAGAGGGGTGGTCATGGTCACCTGTAGTGGTGCAGTCTCTTGCTCCTGGACGCGCTCAGCAAGGTTCTGAACCAGCGTGTTCAGACCTTGCATCTGGTTAACCAGAGCCTCCATGGCGTCCATGATGCAAGGTGACTGCAAAAAAAAAAAAAAAATTTTTTTTTTTTTTTTTTTTTTTTTAAGGCTGGCTATTCTGTCAGGACTGGCAGGCGTAGACAAGACAAGAGACAGTGACCCTAGATCTGAACCCACCCACTGTCACCTGCCTACTTGCCTCGGTCGACCCTAAACGGTCGCGGACAACCACGGAGTCGGTCCCTACACTGCGTAGGTGAATACACAAAACGTAGACAGACAAACAAAACACAATGGAGGATAGTCAACTAGCAGGGTCAAAACCAAACAGACAACGCAGTACAAAATCAGAAGGAGAGCGGATAGTCAAATGTCAAGCAAGAGGTCAGAACACGGGCAGAGCAATAGCAAGGGGATTAGGACAGGGAACGCTGGGAAAGGAGTAGGGGAGCTGGGACTAGTGACAACTAATAGCCAGCGGGGAACTGAGGATCTGACTGCTTTTTATCCAGGGTAAGAGCTTAGGTCCAGCAGCTGATTGGAGCAGCCCTGATTCCAGCACCAAGCTCAGCTGAACAGACCTAGCAGTGCAGTAACCCCTGCACTGCCAGAAGTCTCACAGGCAAGGCAGGTGTGGCTGAAGTAAAACACAGTTCAGACACAATTCATATGCAAACACAGACAAAAATTCAGCGCTTCCTCGGCCGCCTGGCACAGACCGAGGAGCGCAAAGTCACATTCCTAACAGTGCCTCATTGAAAGCAGGAAAACACATGGCACCTGTCCCCTGTTGGCACACGTAAATGTTGAGATATAGTACAGTATATACGTCTGTGTAGGCAAAAAAATTAAAAATAAAGCTTTGCAGTTTTTTTGCGCTCTGTGCCTCATTGAAAGCAGTAAAACAGCTGGCTCCTGTCATCATATATTGTGTTTGGAGTGTATGGTTGAGAACCTGTGATAGTGGCATAATACTGTGACTTGGGCATGTTAGATGCACCCAGGCATGCTTCCCCTGCTGTCCCAGTTGCATTCCAGAGGTGTTTGCATCTATTTCTGAGGTGTCATTGTGAACTTGGAAACCTTAATTCAACCACTTGGAGGTCATCAAGAAACAAGCATTTTTCTCCCATAGACTTTAATGGGTCCGATATTCAATCAAATAGTCGAACATCACGGTCTGTTCGAATCGAATTTCAAGCTTTCGAATATTTTACTATTCACTCATCTCTAATTATAGTGCTTGAAAAGCACTATATTGTAATCTGTATTCTTCTTCCGTTTCTTCTTCCAGCTATTTTTCTGCGATTAATACAGCCCGAACCGCTTTGCGCACAGACTCCGTTCAAACTGCGTTTCGAAGCCCTCTCCGGTGTGAGGTGTGCTGTCTATTTTTCGTTTCGATCGGATTTGTCATTTTTAAGAAATTTACATTTAAAGACCCTGAATTTCCCATAGAAAATAATGGCCCATTGGAAATAATGAGCGCACACTAACCACTAACAGCCAATCACAGCACATTTGCAAATAGCTGAAATATAGAAACCAATAGGAACTCTAAGGTCTCGTCAGGCAATGTATCACAACAGTCACACAGTCACATGTCCACTATTGGCCAATAGAAGATGTAGAAGATGGAAGGTCCTTAACGATTTTGACTCACTGACATGAGTAAGATTGTCATGGTAACCGAGCAATGATCTTTACCATTATAAGTAGCAGAGTTCAATCAGTAGAATAGCAGAGCTGAGGGGACGGTACCCAAGTCACTCTTACAGGGACGGTACCCAAGCCGCTCTTAAAGGGATGGTAACCAAGCCGCTCTTAAAGGGACGGTACCCAAGCCGCTCCTAAAGGGACGGTACCCAAGCCGCTCTTACAGGGACGGTACCCAAGCCGCTCCTAAAGGGACGGTACCCAAGCCGCTCTCAAAGGGACGGTACCCAAGCCGTTCTTAAAGGGACTGTACCTAAGCCGCTCTTAAAGGATCGGTACCCAAGCCGATCTTAAAGGGACGGTACCCAAGCCACTCTTAAAGGGACGGTACCCAAGCCGCTCGTAAAGAGAAGGTACCCAAGCCGCTCTTAAAGAGAAGGTACCCAAGCCGCTCTTAAAGGGGCATTACACAAGTCACTCTTAAAGGGACGGTAACCAAGCTGCTCCTAAAGGGACGGTAACCAAGCCGCTCTTAAAGGGGCATTACATAAGTCACTCTTAAAGGGACGGTACCCAAGTCGTTCTTAAAGGGACGGTACCCAAGCCGCTCTTAAAGAGACGGTACCCAAGCCGCTCTTAAAGGGATGGTACCCAAGACGCTTTTAAATAGACGGTACCCAAGCCGCTCTTAAAGGGACGATACCCAAGCCGCTCTTAAAGGGATGGTAACCAAGCCGCTCTTAAAGGGACGGTAACCAAGCTGCTCTTAAAGGGGCATTACGTAAGTCACTCTTAAAGGGACGGTACCCAAGTCGCTCTTAAAGGGACGGTACCCAAGTCGTTCTTAAAGGGACGGTACCCAAGTCACTCTTAAAGAGACGGTACCCAAGTCGCTCTAATGGGTCTCTTTAAGAGAGACCCGGGTCCCTTTAAGAGCGACCCGGGTCCCTTTAAGAGCGACATGGGTCCCTTTAAGAGTGAAATGGGTCCTTTTAAGAGCGACCTGGGTCCTTTTAAGAGCGACCTGGGTCCCTTCAAGAGCCACCTGGGTCCCTTCAAGAGCCACCTGGGTCCCTTCAAGAGCCACCTGGGTCGCTTCAAGAGCGACCTTGGTCCCTTCAAGAGCGACCTTGGTCCCTTCAAGAGCATTCTGGGTCTATTTAAGAGCAACCTTGGTTCCTTTAAGAGCAACCTGGGTCCCTTTAAGAGCAACCTGGGTCCCTTTAAGAGCGACCGGGGTCCCATAAAAGAGAGAACAGGGTCCCTTTAAGAGCGAAATGGGTCCCTTTAAGAGCGACCTCGGTCCCTTTAAAAGCGACCTCGGTCCCTTTAAAAGTGACCTGGGTCCCTTTAAGAGGGACATGGGTCCCTTAATGAGTGAAATGGGTCCCTTTAAGATCGACCTGGGTCTCTTTAAAAGAAAAATATGTCCCTTTAACAGCGAAATATGTCCCTTTAAGAGCAAAATGGGTCCCTTTAAGAGCGACCTGGGTCCCTTTAAGAGCGACCTGGGTCCCTTTAAGAGCGAAATGGGTCCCTTTAAGAGCGACCTGAGTCCCTGTAAGAGCTAAATGGGTCCCTTTAGGAGCGAAATGGGTCCCTTTAAGTGCGACCTGGGTCCCTTTAAGAGCGACCTGGGTCCCTTTACGAGTGAAATGGGTCTCTTTAGGAGCAAAATAGGTCCCTTTAAGTGCGATCTGGGTCCCTTTTAGAGCGACATGGGTCCCTTTAAGAGCGACCTGGGTCCCTTAAAGAGCGATATATGTCCCTTTAAGAGCAAAATGGGTCCTTTTAAGAGTTACCTGGGTCCCTTCAAGAGTGACCTGGGTCCCTTTAAGAGTGACCTGGGTCCATTTAAGAGTGACCTGGGTCCATTTAAGAGTGAAATGGGTCCCTTTTAAGAGCGAACTGGGTCCCTTTAAGAGCGATTTGGGTCCCTTTAAAAGCGAAATATGTCCCTTTAAGAGCGACCTTGGTCCCTTTAAGAGCGACCTGGGTCCCTTTAAGAGCAACATGGGTCTCTTTAAGAGCTAAATGGGTCCCGTTAAGAGCGACCTGGCTCCCTTTAAGAGCGACCTAGGTTCCTTTAAGAGCTAAATGGGTCCCTTAAGAGCGAAATGGGTCTCTTTAAGAGCAACCTGGGTCCTTTTAAGAGCGGCCTGGGTCCCTTTAAGAGCAGCCTGGTCCCTTTAAGAGCTCTTAAAGGGACCCATGTCGCTCTTAAAGGGATGGGACCCAGGATTAAAGTTTCTCTTAAAAGGAAGTCACTGGTAAAGGGGTGCTCTTTTCAAGCACTATGTATTTCCCTGGAAATGCAAATCTAGTTGTTATTATTATTGCTTTTTCTCTGAGATTCTATTTGTTCCATCAACAGTAATTACCACTCACCCAAATACACCTATACATCATTATCACTTTCTATACATCTACAACCATGTGTTGTACATTTTTTTCTGTGAACATTTTAATAAAATATTAATTTGAGAAATTCTCCTCCTTTTAATAATAGTTACACTTACAGAGAACGTCCACATCCACTGGATTAGAAAAGGAAGACCCAACTTTATTCTCAGCTTCACAACTGTATGATCCCGCATCCGCTGCCTCTATGGTCTTGGCCAATTTAAAGGGGGCAACAGGAATCCCTTTTTTGTGCCATGTAATTTTTGTATCGACTGGATTGCCCTTATCGAAGACACAATCGAAAGTGACCTGTGTGCCTTGACGTAATTGCTTGTTCTCTGGGTTTATGACAACTTTCACATTCTTTGGTGGATCTACAAAAACATTTTAAAATTAAAGTCATGAATAAGTCAAAAAATAATAAACTAATAGTAAAAATGATTTCAAAAACTGGAAATGTTTCCTAAAGTCACAGTCATCTATAGTTTGAGCTAAGCGAGATTCTCTCAACTACTGATTTAGAATTGTAGGATTGAATCTATTTTTCTGGGTAAGATGAGTATAACCAAAAAGGAAGAATTAAAGAATAAACTGCAAAAAAAAAAACAATTACACCATAACAATTATGAGTCGATGTTTCATGCCATATTATATGGATTGGTTAAAAATTGTTAAAGGGGAACTATCAACAGGCTAGACTAATATCCGTATTGCTCTGGAGATGCAGAAGAGGAAGGTATATCTGTTACGTTCCTCCTTGGCCCGTTCCCGGTCCACGGTCCGGTAAGACTGTTGGGGGCACTGGGGCACTCATTAGGAGTACTGACCACCTCCATAACGAGGATCTGGCCTGCCCAGGGCCAGCCAGCTCCATTGATTACAATTAGAGAGGGGCGGGCCGGCAAGGGGCGGATCGCCCTATGGGGGTGAGCAGTTCTCCTAACGGGTGTCCCAGTTACCCTAGCGGTCTCACTGGACCGTGGAGCAAACTGCTAACTGAATCAGAATGGCACCGAGGAGGAAAGTAAGAGACGTACCTTCCTCCTCTGCGTCTCCTGTGCAATAGGGACATATCAGCAGGTTAGATTTGTCTAAACTGCTGATAGCTCCCCTTTAAATTGCCTTTTTGTCTATCCGAGTCTACACCTGACCTATTGCTTCGATAGTAAAGCAGAAATAAGATAAATGATATATCAGTAACAATCTTTTGGCATAAGGATATTACTCAGCATGGCACTAACTCAAAGTCCACAGATTGTTTGGAAATCTATAAACCCCAAGATTATGGCTGAGATTGTGTGAACACAATCTTGGAGATCTCTGTTCTGTGATATGAAGGAAACCCTGCTGGGTCACATACTCACATTGTACATCCAGTTGTACGGGCATAGATCTGACTGAGCCGTAAGCATTAGAAGCTGTACATTCATAAGACCCAGAGTCCATCTTTGTAATGCGGCTGAACTGATATTGGCTATTGTTGCTACGGGAATATTCCACTCCATTCTTGTACCAGAGGTAAGGGTCGGCTGGCGGGTTGGCATCAGAGATACAAGTCAGAGTCACTTTGGATCCTTCCATTATATTTCCTTCTGGTTTCTTGATAGATACAGATTTGGGCCCATCTGAAATGTTTTATATAACACGATGTGAATCACCTTCTTTGACAATCTACCTAATGTTATCACCAATATCATTGGCGCTGAGTTTTGGCACCTACTTGGGCTCCATTACTATGTCATAAGAAACTTTCCACCCCCAACTATCAGACATACAAGATCTAGGAAAACCTCTAGCGAAGTTAATTTTCCCCAGACACCTTGGGAAGATCCTGGGAAGATGTCATCTTTTCAAAGCTGCTATGTCCCCTAAAAACTGATTACTCTTTCTGTAAATCCTGGGCAGCTTTGTGCCCCTGAGATCTCTAAACATTCTCACATTAGTGTCCAGGATCTCAGGATACATGTTATTAATGGGAAGAGTACTAGAAAGACAGAAAAAGCGCCTTCTGGTGGCTTTCTGATGTGAAGGGGAGTTGGTGAGTCTGCTGGTCCGGAGTAGGCTCAGTTCGTTTGCAGTAATGAGAAGTGGCAGGAGAGCCAACTGATCAATACATAATGCTATTTATTCTTCGATCCCCCTCCCACCATCCAACCCTGCTAGAAAAGCGGCCCATCCCAAGTATGCAATGCCTAAAATGGACCTCTTCCCACTACCCACATACCTGCTTCTGTTCTCGCCCTATTGGTTCTTGTATCGTATAGAATTGGGCTCTAAGGTCTCTTGGGACTCCAAACTCCCCTCCCCTTTGGCGTGCTCCATAGCGTTCACCATATTAACTGCTTATTTGTCACTGTCCCTGTCCCCTCAAAAATGTAGTTTTATTCCTTCTCGTGCTGTATGCAGACCAGCGCTAAATAGTCATGTGGGCGGCGTCTCTCCCTCAACTAGTCATGGCTCCCGGGCTGTTATCACACCCCTCCGTGCTGTAACCCCGCCTCTCTGGGCTTTATTCATAGACCAGGGGCCCTCTACATCATTCAGAGGTTGGTTTACATTGCAAGGGGGGGTGATTAGAGCCCGAGAACTGTCACTACAGCCCAGCAACCATGACTAGTTGAGATAGACGCCTCCCACATGACTAGTTGAGATAGACACCTCCCACATGACTAGTTGAGATAGACACCTCCCACATGACTAGTTGAGATAGACATCTCCCATGTGACTAGTTGCTGCTGATTTGCATACAGCGCAGGGAGGAATAAAATTACCTTTTCATGGAGCCGGGACAGCGACAAATGAGCAGTTTATATGGAAACTCTGCAGCATTCTCTATATTATAATTATTGTAACCTAGAACCCTAAATCTACATGACTGGTTCCCTTTAAGAACTGAGAAAAGAGTTTTATATATTTAAATGGAAGTTGTTCCTCATTCTGTATTTTAGAGCTTCCAAGCTTACTCAGATACTGCAACCATTCTAAGAGACTCTATGGTACCTTATACTTACTAGCTGATTGCAGGGGGTCTGATAGCTGGGGACCCCTGTGATTTTGTGAATGGTCTCCCATGTTTGCCATTACTCCTTTCATTCTCGATGAAAGCTACTGAAACAGGCAAACAGTGTACTCCGCTGTTTCCAAGGCCCCCACAGAATGGAGTGGTGCTGACCATGCGCAACCTGATGCTTCATTCTATGGGAGCCGACCATTCTCAAGATGTGAGCCCAAGTGGTCAGACCCTTAGCAATCACTTAGTTATGCCCTATCTTGTGGAATACCCCTTTAAGAGTAACACACCCTTGGAGGCATGCTCTACCCACTGCAATGCCTTCCTGGTTCTATTAGTTTCTCCTATCTATCTATCTATCTATCTATCTATCTATCTATCTATCTATCTATCTATCTATAAAACAAATCCTCCTCCTAATAGTTATACTTACAGAGAACGTCCACGTCCACTGGATTAGAAAAGGAAGACCCAACTTTATTCCCAGCCTTACAGCTGTATGATCCCGCATCCGCTGCCTGTATGGTCTTGGTCACTTTAAAGGGGATAACAGGATTCTTATTTTTGTGCCATGTAATGTTTGTATCAGGTGGATTGCCATTAGTAAAGACACAATTGAAAGTGACCTGAGTCCCTTCACGGATCTGCTTGTCTGGTTTTATGACAACTGTCACATTCTGTGGTAGATCTGCCAAAACATTTAAGGTTAAAGTCATGAATATGTTAAGAATAATAATAGTAAAAATGACAAAAAATTTTTAAAAGTTTTATTTAAAGGGAGTCTGTCACTAGGTTTATATTGCCTTAAATAAGGGCAGCATAAACTAGATTGGTGTATTACTTCCATCATTCTGTTCAGCCGTTCTCCTTATATGCAGGAGAATAGGATTTTTACCACACACCCCCCCCACACACCCTCCAGATGCTGTTTGACAGTTGACTGCCTATACACAACATGGAGAGAGAACTGCCAATCATCAGCTGGTGGGCGGAGTTTTCTGCTTCTCATGAATATCCAGGACTACTGGGCTCATGCGCATAATGGAGAGGACTACTTATTGTCCATGTTATTCAGGAGGAGATCTCCGGATCAGCTGCACAGAGCAATGTAAGTGATACATTATTCTGTTCAGCTTCTCTGTCACTAGTCTATGCTCCCCTGAGATAGGACAGCCTAAACCTGCTGACAGAGTCTCTGTAAAGTTTAAAGTTATAGTCCATTATAGTTGGTGCTAACAGACATTCAACAATTTATTATAAGGTGATGTTTTATGCCATATTATACAGGTTGGATAATAATGGATCCAAATTGCCTTTTTGTCTATATGAGTCTACACCTAACCTATTGTCCACTCTACTGATTCTATGGAAAGCAGCAATGGCATAAATTATATATATATATTCAATAAGGTTTGGCATCGGTATATTACTCAATGTGGCACTTACTCACAGTCCACAGGATCCACAAAAAAGAACTAACATTTTCTTGTATAAACCCTTGGAGATCTCTGTGCTGTGATATGAAGAAGACCCTGGTGGGTCACATACTCACATTTTACATCCAGTTGTACGGGCATAGATCTGACTGAGCCGTAAGCATTAGAAGCTTTACATTCATAAGACCCAGAGTCCTTCTCTGTAATGCGGCTGAACTGATATTGGCTATTGTTGCTACGGACATCTTCCCCTCCATTCTTGTACCAGATATAATGGTGGACTGGGGGGTTGCCATCAGAGATACAAGTCAGAGTCACTTTGGATCCTTCTATTATATTTCCCTCTGGTTCCTGGATAGATACAGATTTGGGCCCATCTGAAAAGTTTTATATGACACGATGTGAATCACAACATGAAATACTGGGATCTCTCAGCTCTCAGAACTTGTAAGGGAAGCTTCATAAATAATAAACTATGGGACTTGTATTACTTAAGGAGGTAGAAATATTCTCCTCCCATAGAAAATTACGCCTCCCATTGAAATATACCCCTCCCAGAGAAATATACTACTCCCATTCCTTCCATTCTTACTTTTTTTTACTGTTCTTCTTCCCGCCCTTCCTCCATTCTCCCCTTCCTTTTCTTCCTTTCCCCTCCTCTTCCTTCCTTCCTTCCTCGACCCCTCCTCCCCTCCCATTCCTCACCTTCCTTTCATCTCTCTTACCCTCCCACATCCTTCCTTCCTCCATCCCTCCTCTGCTTCCTCCATCTTTCCACCCCTTCCTTCCTCCCTCCTCTTCTTTCCTTCCTTCCTCCCCCCCTCTTCCTTCCTCTCTCCCTCCTCTTCCTTCCTTCATCTTTCCCCTCCTTTCCTTCTTTCCGCCACCTCTCTTTCCCTCCCTCCCTCCCACCATCCTTCCTTCGTTCCTTCCTCCATCCCTCCTACCCTTCCTTCCCCTCTCCCCTCCTTTCCTTCCTTCCTCCCTCCCTCGCATCCCTTCTCCCTCTTCCTCTTTCCATCTTTCTTCAGTGATTTGGATGTGACTACTTACACAGCACAGAGATTTCCACAGGGTTTGATTTAGCGGTGCCCACACTGTTTTTAGCTAGACAATAGTATTCTCCTGATTCGTTGAACACTTGTTTATATTCCTCCGACCCCTTCAGTTCTTTACTATCTTTGTACCATGTGATGGAAACATCTGGGTTGCTACTTTCCACAGAACACTCCAGTGTTACGTTATTCCCTTCTCTGAATGTTATGGGGCTCTCAGAGTTTATTTGGACTTTTCTGGGGGCATCTGGAAAGTAAAATAAAATAAATAAATTACTAAATAAAGGATTGTCCCTTTATGTATAGCTGTAGACTATCATCAGTTACAGGGGGCGGGGCTGTGACAACTGTCTGAAAATGCTCCCGGATTATATAAGGAAGGAAAAACCAAAAACTCTAACAGCTGACACAACGGACGTGGAGGGAAGAGCTTACATTTCACATTAAGTTGTATGGTTTTCATTTCTTTTGTCTCATTCATCCTTTGGAGGACGCAGCTGATATTTTTATTGTCGTCTTCCCATGTAGGAACAAATGTTAGCGTGGTGGTCGTGGTGGTCATGGTGGGGGTGGTCGTGGTTCTTTTGTTATCTGTCATTCCAACATGATGCCAAATCAGTTTGTCATAAACAGGGCAATAATAATCTGCAGAGCAAGTTAACGTGACCGACTTGTTTTCTTGCATTTCCGGGACATGTATGTTTAACCCTTTGCTTTCTAAAAGAAATAGAAAAAACTAAGTTGTATGGAATTGTTTTAGAAGGTAAGAAACAGGAAGACAACAATGTTTTAAGAATGGATCATAGGTGAAAAGAACTTGTCAATCCTAAAAGCCGACCAGAATGTACATCTCAGCTTTCAAACCTCGAGCAGGACTTTCTTCACTATAGTCAGTTGTAATATATATGGCCTCACGTCCTATAATTCTATTCAAAGTCCACTGGCCCACAAAACTACTGATGGTTACTCTAGTGAGCTCAGGTTCTGGCATAATAACGCAACCTAGAACCTCAGTAGGAGACAACCTCAGTTCACATCTTACTTGCAATGCCGTTAAAATAGGGCATGCGCATGTTCTGTATGGATATAGCTCCACTCTGGTGGGCACAAGTAACCTTAGGTCACCACGGATGCCATTAGCATGGCATGTGGTACAGAAAACACAATTGACCAGTCAGGCCCCATAACACAAACAATGATCTACATAGACAGGGAAGAGTAATACAGATCGTACACGATAGGTCTTACCGTTTGCGAGCAGTCACGGCATGTTGGCATGTCACAACGTCTTCGGCCTGGGTCCAATACGCAATGGTGTATCAAAAGTACATACATCCTGACTATACACTCCTACACATCGGCCCGCGCATAGACCATCTCCAGAGTATGAGCAACGATAAGAACAGGTGTGCAAACAATGTTATGATACCCCAGATAGGGTTCAGCAAGGGAGGGGACAGGGAGGACACAGACGGTGAACCCAACTAGTCCTTGCCCACTGTCCCTGCCTACTTGCCTCGGACAGCCCTTAGTTACTGCGGGCAATTGTGCGATAGCCTCTCCCTGCGATATGTGAAAACAGAAAACTCAGACAAGACAAACTTACAAATAAGGGGTAGTCAATCAGACTGGGGTCAAACCAAATGAGCAGCAACGTACCAAAACAGAATCAAGAGAATAGCCCAATAAACCAGAGGCGAGGTCAGGGTAATCAGATAACACATCCGAAAACAGAATAGGGAACGCAGAGCACGCTAGGAAATACTGATCTAATAGCCAGTGCGTACTGGAAGACTAAGCGGGGGCTTAAATAGGAGGTCAGGGGTCTGGTCAAGAACCTTCTGTCAGGTGGTGTGGACCTGCAACGCCTTGCGGGGCTGGGAACGCCATTGAGTATCTGTGATGTTACCTGACTAACGGCACTGTCTCCAAGAACAGGCACATGCTTCAGCAGCGTTCAGCTGTTGGGGGGGGGGGGTTCTGAGAGCCAGGGGAAGAGCTCCAGGAGCCAAAGAAGGTGTCGCTTGAGTGTGGCTAAGTAAGGATATTACAGATAACTTCCCTCTAATGTCTACGGTAACTTCCCTGTAATGTCTGTGGTGACTTCCTTCCAGTGTCTATGGCAGCTTCCCTCTAATGTCTATGATGGCTTCCACCTAGTATCTATGGCAGCTTCCCTCTAATGTCTATGATGGCTTCCACCTAGTATCTATGGCAGCTTCCCTCTAATATCTATGATGGCTTCCACCTAGTATCTATGGCAGCTTCCCTCTAGTGTCTATGGCAGCTTCCCCCTAGTATCTATGGCAGCTTCCCTCTAATGTCTATGGCAGCTAAGCTTCTCTCTAGTGTCTATGGCAGCTTTTCTCTAGTATCTATGGCAACTTACCTCTATTGTCTATGGCAGCTAAGCTTCCTTCTACTGTCTATGGTGGCTTCCCCCTAGTATCTATGGCAGCTTCCCTCTAATGTCTATGGCAGCTTCCCTCTAGTGTCTATGGCAGCTTCCCCCTAATGTCTATGGCAGCTTCCCTCTAATGTCTATGGTGGCTTCCCTCTAGTGTCTATGGCAGCTTCTCTCTAATGTCTATGGTGGCTTCCCTCTAGTGTCTATGGCAGCTTCTCTCTAATGTCTATGGCAGCTTACCTCTATTGTCTATGGCAGTTTCTAGTGTATATGGCAGCTCCCTATTGGCAGTACTTAAAGCTGACAAATTTATGATAATTATATAATCCAAACTTACATTTTAATAACCTACACCCCCTCCCTCCATTTAAAGTAAAAAAATCCTTGGTATATATCAGTGATCTCGTATAACTGCCAGTTTAGGTCAGTATAGCTGAGTATATCATTTGGCACAATTTGTGGCTTTCCTTATACAGCAGATGACATGCCCACAGTTTCAGGCTATGTTCACACAGTGTATTTTTTAAGACAAGAACGGCTGTTGTTGACAATTAAAACAACGGCTGTTCTAGCCTTAAAATAATGCACTGCATTAAACTCCATGGTGAACAAAGGGCGTAACTTGAACAATGGCCGTTGTTCCCCCTACGGCCGCACAAATGATTGACATGACAATTATTTGCTGTCGCTAATGCAGGAACAGCGGCCATTGTTCCCACTGTGTCCACACAATGGCTGTTCTGACAGCTGTACATTGCATGGACTTCAATGGTTAATTGGTTTGCAGGCACACCCAAATGTGCCTGCATTCCAAATAAAACAAAATGATGTTCCTGCGGCCGATATGGTGATCCGTTTACACTGAGCAAAAGAGGCGGAATTTCAAGCGGAGCCCAGGCCGCAGACGCTGCATTGATTCAATGGGATTTCTCGCGCTCTTCGCTCTCAGAATTGACAATGCCCTAAGACGTTGTTTACAGATAGAAGTGTAAAGGTAACTTACCAGATACTGTCAGCATTAAACTGCTTTTAGACATCCATCTTTCACCATCCTGCCATATCTGTCTCAGATCATAAGAACCGGTGTCGTTCTTCTTCAGGTCCTTTAGTAGTATAGTGCAATCCTTGGCTCCTTTTCCTCTGTATTCTACTCTGTTTTTAAAGTAACTGTTTACCTCTGCCTCATTCTTGCTGTGATAAACAACTACTCCTTTAAAATCCTTTTTATCTTTATCAAATTCTGAATTATAAAACCAGAGGTAATGGTCAATTGTGTGTCTACTAATAATTTCACATGGTAAAAGGGCACAGGAACCCTCCCAGGCCGAAACACGAATCCCAAGTTTGACATTCTCATCTACAAAACAGAAACACACACAGTTATAGCAGTATTATAGTAGTTACTAGAAAATGTACCCGGCGCTGCCCGGGTATAAAGTGTCAGTGTGTTAATTAGATTTGTTCTAAGGTGCCCAGGAGGCCAAGCTAAAGGTATTGTTTCATCTGAGTTAATCAGTGGAATTAGTGTATACCTGTAGTGCATAGATGGAGGGGTTCTGTATACCCACAGTGTATAGTTTTTAGGGGTCTCGCATATCTGTAGTGCATAGTTGGGGGGCTGTATACCTATAGTGTATAGTTGGGGGGGTCCTGTATACCTGTAGTGTGTAGTTGGGGGGCTGTATACTTGTAGTGTATAGTTGAGGGAGGTCCTGTATACATGCAGTGTACAGTTGGTGAAGGTCCTGTATACCTGTACTGTATAGTTCGGGGGGCCTGTATACCTGTAGTATATAGTTGGTGCTGTATACCTGTAATGTATTGTTGGTGGAGGTCTTGTATACCTGTAGTTTATAGTTTGAGGGACCTGGATACCTGTAGTGTATAATTGGTGGAGGTCTTGTATACCTGTAGTATATAGTTCGGGGGTCCTGTATACCTGTAGTGCATAGTTTGAGGGTCCTGTATAACTGTAGCATAGAGTTGGTGGAGGTCCTGTATACCTGTAGTGTATAGTTTTGGGTCCTATATACCTGTAGTATATAGTTGGTGGAGTTCCTGTATACCTGTAGTGTATAGCTTTGGGGTCCTGTGTACCTGTAGTATAGAGTTGGTGGGGTGCTGTATACGTGTATTATATAGTTGGTGGAGGTCCTGTATACCTGTAGTGTATAGTTTTGGGTTCCTGTAAACCTGTAGTGTATAGTTCGGGGGTCCTGTATACCTGTAGTGCATAGTTTGAGGGTCCTGTATAACTGTAGTATAGAGTTGGTGGAGGTCCTGTATACCTGTAGTGTATAGTTTTGGGTCCTATATACCTGTAGTATATAGTTGGTGGAGTTCCTGTATACCTGTAGTCTATAGCTTTGGGGTCCTGTATACCTGTAGTATAGAGTTGGTGGGGTGCTGTATACGTGTATTATATAGTTGGTTGAGGTCCTGTATACCTGTAGTGTATAGTTTTGGGTTCCTGTAAACCTGTAGTGTATAGTTTGGGGTCCTGTATACCTGTAGTGTAAAGTTTGGGGGTCCTATATACCTGTAGTATAGAGTTGGTGGAGGTCCTGTATACCTGAAGTGTATAGTTTTGAGGTCCTGTATACCTGTAGTGTATAGTTTGGGCTCCTATATATCTGTAGTATATAGTTGATGGAGGTCCTGTATACCTGAAGTATATAGTTGGTGGAGGTCCTGTATACCTGTAGTGTATAGTTTTGGGGCCCTGTATACCTAAAGTGTAAAGTTTGGGGTCCTGTATACCTGTAGTATATAGTTGGTGGAGGTCCCGTGCACCTGTAGTGTATAGTTTTGGAGTCCTGTATACCTGTAGTGTCCTGTATACCTGCAGGGTCGTATTTACCATTAGGCACCCATGGTCTGGCGCGTAGGGTAGCACCTTGCAGAGGGGCAGTACCCTCCCGTTCAGACTTGCCAGAAAATCTGGTGTCTTTTCGAGGGGGGTATGGCGGTATTGGTCAGGTCTGGTATAGCGGTGTTATCCAGTCACAGTATGGCGGTATTGGTCATGTCTGGTATGGCAGTGTTATTCAGTCACATTGTTGGTATTGGTCAGGTCTGGTGTGGCGTGTTCTCCAGTCACAGTATGGCGGTATTGGTCAGGTGTGGTATGACAGTGTTATCCAGTCACAGTAAGGTGGTATTGGTCAGGCCTAATGTGGGGGTGTTATCCAGTTACAGGATGGCGGTATTGGTCAAGTCTGGTATAGCAGTTTTTTCCAGTCATAGTATGGTGGTATGTCATGACAGTGTTACCCAGTCACAGTTTGGCGGTATTGGTCAGGTCTGGTATGACAGTGTTATCCAGTCACAGTATGGCGGTATTGGTCAGGTCTGGTATGACAGTGTTATCCAGTCACAGTATGGCGGTATTGAACAGGTATGGTATGGCAGTGTTATCCAGTCACAGTATGGCGGTATTGGTCAGGTCTGGTATGACAGTGTTATCTAGTCACAGTATGGTGGTATTGGTCAGGTCTGGTATGATAGTGTTATCCAGCACAGTTTGGCGGTATTGGTCAGGTCTGGTATGGCAGTGTTATCCAGTCACAGTATGGTGGTATTGGTCAGGTCTGGTGTGGCAGTGTTTTCCAGTCACTGTATGGTGGTATTGGTCAGGTCTGGTGTGGCAGTGTTACCCAGTCACAGTTTGGCGGTATTGGTCAGGTCTGGTATGACAATGTTATCCAGTCACAGTATGGCGGTATTGGTCAGGTCTGGTATGAAAGTGTTATCTAGTCACAGTATGGCGGTATTGGTCAGGCTTGGTGTGGCGGTGTTAAATGTGACGCGTGGAGCTATTACCTACCTATCCTGATGCTAATTGGTGAGTGAGGATGGGGCACCTTCAGGTTTAGTGCTTAAGGCAGCAGCAGCAGCTGGTAATACTGTCCTGTATACATGTACTGTATAGATGGAGTAGGGGGGCCTGTGTACATGTACTGTATAGATGGAGTAGGGAGTCCTGTATACATGTACTGTATAGATGGAGTAGGGGGTCCTGTATACCTGTATAGATGGAGTAGGGGGCCCTGTATACATGTACTGTATAGATGGAGTAGGGGTCCTGTATATACATGTACTGTATAGATGGAGTAGGGGGTCCTGTATATACATGTACTGTATAGATGGAGTAGGGGGCCCTGTATACATGTACTGTATAGATGGAGTAGGGGGTCTACCAGTTATTTCTGTGGATGTTGTGAGGCAGCTGCCCTAGCAACCATTGCTCCCTGTGAAAATAAAAAGCAGTAATCCTATTGGTTGCTAAGGCTCCTAACTGCCGTTTACTGCTGGAGACATGCAGCTAATTATATCACCTGTGTTTGCAGTGTGGGGATTTTCCCATTCATCTCTATGGGGCGCCGCTCTTTCCCCTCCCCCTCCCCTCCTGTACATCTGGCGGGGACGGGACCTTCGCAATAACCTTCCCGGGCACCCAATGTATCTGTGTGCCAAATTTGGGGTCAAACGGTTCAGGCGTTTGGAAGTCTATTTGGGACAGACAGAAGGACAGACAGACAGACTTTGATTTTTATGATATAGATATTCCTGTATATAGGAGCAGTATTATAGTAGTTATATTCTTGTATATAGGGGCAGTATTATAGTAATTATATTCCTGTATATAGGAGCAGTATTATAGTAGTTATATTCTTGTATATAGGAGAAGTATTATAGTAGTTATATTCTTGTGTATAGGAGCAGTATTATGGTAGTTATATTCCTGTATATAGGAGCAGTATTATAGTAGTTATACGAACTGGAGAGAATGGAACGGCTGCACATCCCATCTATGGCTGATACTAATGCCGCTAGGCCTATATTAAAATTCAACACCAGAGTGTCTGTATATGAATTGATCAAGCCATATTGCCCCGTGTACCACCGCGCAGGTCCTCTGGTCCACATGGGTCCCTACGCTAACTCCACACCGTGTCGGTCAGCGACCGCCAACCCCGCAAAGCGTGCACGTGCTGGGAAGGGAGGCCATGGAACGGCCCTGCAACCCCAATGTCACAGGACCAGACCCAAAAAGCCCCACCAAAACCCGGCCAGCACCACCGGCGGGGAAGGCTGCCCCCAATCGACACAAGTATGGATATGGTATTACACTTACCATTGCTGCTCTCACAGAATGGGGAAGACATAGGGTCCAGACATGTGAGCACAGGCATATCCTGCTAATTTTGGTCATGTGGGTCTTATAAAGGAGTGCTAGCTGTTCAGAGAGGGAGAACTGTAAAACACGAACTGGAGAGAATGGAACGGCTGCACATCCCATCTATGGCTGATACTAATGCCGCTAGGCCTATATTAAAAATCAACACCAGAGTGTCTGTATATGAATTGATCAAGCCATATTGACCCACATGACCAAAATTAGCAGGATATGCCTGTGCTCACATGTCTGGACCCTATGTCTTCCCCATTCTGTGAGAGCAGTAATGGTAAGTGTAATACCATATCCATACTTGTGTCGTTTGGGGGCAGCCTTCCCCGCCGGTGGTGCTGGCTGGGTTTTGGTGGGGCTTTTTGGGTCTGGTCCTGTGACATTGGGGTTGCAGGGCCGTTCCATGGCCTCCCTTCCCTGCACGTGCACGCTTTGCGGGGTTGGCGGTCGCTGACCGACACGGTGTAGAGTTAGCGTAGGGACCCGTGTGGACCAGAGGACCTGCGCGGTGGTACACGGGGCAATATGGCTTGATCAATTCATATACAGACACTCTGGTGTTGATTTTTAATATAGGCCTAGCGGCATTAGTATCAGCCATAGATGGGATGTGCAGCGGTTCCATTCTCTCCAGTTCGTGTATTATAGTAGTTATATTCCTGTATATAGGAGCAGTATTATAGTAGTTATATCTCTGTATATAGGAGGCAGTATTATAGTAGCTATATTCCTGTATATAGGAGCAGTATTATATTAGTTATATTCATGTATATAGGAGCAGTATTATATTAGTTATATTCCTGTATATAGGGAGCAGTATTATAGTAGTTATATTCTTGTATATAGGGGGCAGTATTATAGTAGTTATATTCTTGTATATAGGGGGAAGTATTATAGTAGTTATATTCTTGTATATAGGAGCAGTATTATAGTAGTTATATTCTTGTATATAGGAGCAGTATTATAGTAGTGATATTCTTGTATATAGGGGCAGTATTATAGTAGTTATATTCCTGTATATAGGGAGCAGTTTTATAGTAGTTATATTCTTGTATATAGGGGGCAGTATTATAGTAGCTATATTCTTGTATATAGGGGACAGTATTATAGTAGTTATATTCTTGTATATAGAAGCAGTATTATAGTAGTTATATTCTTGTATATAGGAGCAGTATTATAGTAGTTATATTTCTGTATATAGGAGGCAGTATTATAGTAGCTATTTTCCTGTATATAGGAGCAGTATTATAGTAGTTATATTCCTGTATATAGGAGCAGTATTATAGTAGTTACATTCTTGTATATAGGAGCAGTATTATAGTAGTTATATTCTTGTATATAGGAGCAGTATTATAGTAGTTATATTCTTGTATATAGGAGGTAGTATTATAGTAGCAATATTCTTGTATATAGGAGCAGTATTATAGTAGTTATATTCCTGTATATAGGAGCAGTATTATAGTTATATTCTTGTATATAGAAGCAGTATTATAGTAGTTATATTCCTGTATATAGGAGGAGTATTATAGTAGTTATATCTCTGTATATAGGAGCAGTATTATAGTAGTTATATCCTTGTATATAGGAGCAGTATTATAGTAGTTATATTCTTGTATATAGGAGCAGTATTATAGTAGTTATATTCTTGTATATAGGAGCAGTATTATAGTAGTTATATTCCTATATTTAGGAGCAGTATTATAGTAGTTATATTCCTATATATAGGAGCAGTATTATAGTAGTTATAATATAGGGTGAGAGCTGGATGGCTGGCACTACGGGAATGCACACTCTATTAGCAGTCCTGTGGAAAGGCAAGCTCTCTCCTGGATGTGATTACTGCTGATGGAGGTGCACAACGCCCAAGATAACAGTCCAAAAATGGAACAGGGTAGAAAGAGAGAGGCGGTCACTCACCATTGATTGCCGAAAACATTCATTTATTCATCCGGGCATGAACAAAGCAGGGAAGGGGGAAGGTGGAGGAGCAGGTGCAATCAGACGAACGTTTTCACGCTATCGCGCTTCGTCAGGTCTGGCGTGTCTAACACAGGTGAGGGTGTGTTTATAGGTCATGTGACATATGTGAAAATAGTACAAAAAGTTATAAATTGCGAAAAACACATATGCAAAACACATTAAAACCAAGCCGGAGTAACATGCTAAAATAGTAAAGCATTGATTTCTCTCATTGAGACCAGACACCCCTGTGGCATCCAATCGGATGATCCATTTCGTCTCACATTTTAAAAGGAGTTTGAGCCAGTCAATACCACTGCTGGGAGGGTTAATTCATAGATAACTCTATTCATACATCAGTTTTCCGTAAGGAAACAGCATCTAACGCCTTGTTACATTATTCTAGTTCACACCCCCCATCTGTGAAAAGATCAATACCCTATAGCCAAATGATCAGAATTAGACGCATTAATAACCATGACGAGTCCTTCCATGTACAGGCTAATCAGTTGCGCGGCCGCTTGCTGACCAGAGGTTACCCCTCTGACGTCATCAACGACGCGTACCTTAAAGCCTGTAATATAAGCACCACCTCCTTACGTAAACCCAAATTGAGAGAAAATAAGTTTCACAATGACAGCCTTAAAAGGTTCACATTCTCTTTCCAAAATTCTCCCATGAATGAGACCCTGAAAAATATCATCAGGAAGCATTGGTACATTTTGGAGCAGGACGAGCAGGGGTGATTCTAGCCTCTCTGCTGCCCGAGGCGAACTATAGAATGACGCCCCCCCCCCCGTCAATCCGCCCACATTATAATCCACTACTGCCCCCCCCCCCACTGCTGTCCCCAATAAACATAATGTTTGGTCCCTTGCTGCACAGAGGATGTCAGGAGAGGAGGAGGCTGACTTTATAGGAGAGGTCCCAGCAGCACAGAGGATGTCACGAGAGGAGGGGGCTAATCCTATAGGAGAGGTCCCAGCAGCACAGAGGATGTCAGGAGATGAGGGTGCTAATCCTATAGGAGAGGTCCCAGCAGCACAGAGGATGTCAGGAGAGGAGGGTGCTAATCCTATAGGAGAAGTCCCAGCAGCACAGAGGATGTCAGGAGAGGAGGGTGCTGATCTTTTAGGAGATGGTCCCCCTCTTCCCCCCTTATAGATGGTCCCCCTCTTCCCCCCTTATAGATGGTCCCCCTCTTCCCCCCCTTATAGATGGTCCCCTCTCCCTTATAGATGGTCCCCCTCTCCCCCCCCTTATAGATGGTCCCCCTCTCCCCCCTCCCTTATAGATGGTCCCCCTCTCCCCCCTCCCTTATAGATGGTCCCCCTCTTTCCCTCCCTTATAGATGGTCCCCCTCTTCCCCCCTTATAGATGGTCCCCCTCTTCCCCCCCCCTTATAGTTGGTCCCCCTCTTCCCTCTCTCCCCCCCTTATAGATGGTCCCCCTCTCCCCCCCCCTTATAGATGGTCCCCCTCTTTCCCCCCCCTTATAGATGGTCCCCCCTCTTCCCTCTCTCCCCCTCCCTTATAGATGGTCCCCTTTCCCTTATAGATGGTCCCCCTCCCCCCCTTATACATGGTCCCCCTCTCCCCCCTCCCTTATAGATGCCCCCTTATAGATGGTCCCCCTCTTTCCCCCTCCCTTATAGATGGTCCCCCTCTCCCCCTTATACATGGTCCCCCTCTTCCCCCCCCTTATAGACGGTCCCCCTCCCGCCCCTCCCTTATAGATGGTCCCCCCCTTATAGATGGTCCCCCTCTTTCCCCCCTCCCTTATAGATGCCCCCCCCCTTATAGATGGTCCCCCTCTTTCCCCCCTCCCTTATAGATGGCCCCCCCCTATAGATGGTCCCCCTCTTCCCTCTCCCCCTCCCTTATAGATGGTCCCTCCCCCTTATAGATCGTCCCCCTCTTTCCCCCCTCCCTTATAGATCGTCCCCCTCTTTCCCCCCTCCCTTATAGATGGCCCCCTTCCCCCCCCTACCTTATAGATGGTCCCCCCTCCCCCCCCCCTGCACAGCAGATAAAACAAAAACAAAAAACAGCACACAACTCACCTGCCCTCCGTTCCCCCGTCGAGCCTCTCTGGTCTGGTCCCGGCTGATGTGCGGCTGCCCGGGGTGTCCCGTCCTGTCCCCGGCAGCGCGCGCATCACAGAGCTCCCCGTGCGCCTGTGCCTGTGACTTCCGGCGCACGGGGAGCTCTCTGATGCGCGCGCTGCCGGGGACAGGACGGGACACCCCGGGCAGCCGCACATCAGCCGGGGACTAAGGCTGCATTCCCACGTTCCGTGATCCTAACGGATCACGGACGTGGAATGCATGTACTGGAGCCCCCCCGCCCCCGGGAAGTATCTGTAATGAGATGCTGTGAGCGGGGGAGACTGTATTCATAAGCGCCGCGCTGTAGTATCAGCACCGCGCGGCTGATTTAGTACAGCGCGGCGCTTATGAATACAGTCTCCCCCGCTCACAGCATCTCATTACAGATACTGCCCGGGGGCGGGGGGGCTCCAGTACATGGTACAGTCAGGGCCGTTTTAATACATTGGTGGGCCCAGTGCACAGCCCTCAAGAGTGGGCCCCCCCTTACCTTTCTGCACATTGTATAATGTACTGAATTTGCCCCCACACTGTATCAAGAGCCCCAGTACATACAGTAGTTACCTTATAACACTATTTCCACCATTCAGTGATTACATATTACATAAAAACTGCACTAAACAAAACAGAAAGATATCACCATTGATACCATTACATAATACCGCCATACCATGACCCCTATCAGTACAAGCCTATAACAGAGTGAAGTTACATCCAGTGACTCACCGGAGGCGTCTTCTCCGATCAGAGTCTGTCACCTTTTCTTTTTCTCTCCATCCAGCCTGGGCCACCTTGAAGTCTTCTCCTGGCTGTGAATCTTCTCTCCAGAATCTGCCAGACAAATATTTTAGGCTCCAACACATACAGTAGTTAGGTCCCTTGTACCCCTATACAGTAGTTACACCCCTCTGTACCCCTACATAGTTACACCCCTCTGTGCCTCCATAGTTTTAA
The DNA here is from genome assembly GCF_027789765.1 of Dendropsophus ebraccatus. Classification (NCBI taxonomy): domain Eukaryota; kingdom Metazoa; phylum Chordata; class Amphibia; order Anura; family Hylidae; genus Dendropsophus; species Dendropsophus ebraccatus. Next base: position 79,444,206 of record NC_091465.1, on the reverse strand, counting down.
GGTGTCCCTGTAGTATATAGACCCTCATATGCTCCTCCAGTTATATACAGCCCTCCTGTGCGCTCCCCCATTAGTATATAGCCCCCCTGTGCACTCTCCCCAGTAGTATATAGCCCCCTGTGCTCACCCACAATAGTATATAGCCCCCCTGTGCTCTCCCCCAATAGTATATAGCCCCCCTATGCTCTCCCACAATAGTATATAGCCCCCCTGTGCTCTCCCACAATAGTATATAGCCCCCCTGTGCTCTCCCACAATAGTATATAGCCCCCTGTGCTCTCCCCCAATAGTATATAGCCCCCCTGTGCTCTCCCACAATAGTATATAGCCCCCCTGTGCTCTCCCCCAATAGTATATAGCCCCCCTGTGCTCCCCCTCAATAGTATATAGCCCCCCTGTGCTCTCCATAATATATAGCCCCCTGTGCTCTCCCCCATAGTATATAGACCCCTGTGCTCCCCAATAGTATATAGCTCCCCTGTGCTCCCCAATAGTATATAGCCCCTGTGCTCCCCAATAGTATATAGCTAACCTGTGCTCCCCAATAGTATATAACCCCCTGTGCTCCCCCATAGTATATAGCCCCCTGTGCTCCCCCATAGTATATAGCCCCCTGTGCTCCCCAGTAGTATATAGCCCCCTGTGCTCCCCATAGTATATAGCTCCCCTGTGCTCCCCCATAGTATATAGCTCCCCTGTGCTCCCCCATAGTATATAGCCCCCTGTGCTCCCCCATAGTATATAGCCCCCTGTGCTCCCCCAAAGTATATAGCTCCCCTGTGCTCCCCCATAGTATATAGCCCCCTGTGCTCCCCCATAGTATATAGCTCCCCTGTGCTCCCCAATAGTATATAGCCCCCTGTGCTTCCCAATAGTATATAGCTCCCCTGTGCTCCCCAATAGTATATAGCTCCCCTGTGCTCCCCCATAGTGTATAGCCCCCTGTGCTCCCCATAATATATAGCTCCCCTGTGCTCCCCCATAGTATATAGCCCCTGTGCTCCCCCATAGTATATAGCCCCCTGTGCTCCCCAATAGTATATAGCCCCTGTTCTCCCCCATAGTGTATAGCCCCCTGTGCTCCCCCATAGTATATAGCTCCCCTGTGCTCCCCCATAGTATATAGCCCCCTGTGCTCCCCCATAGTATATAGCCCCCTGTGCTCCCCCATAGTATATAGCCCCCTGTGCTCCCCCAAAGTATATAGCTCCCCTGTGCTCCCCCATAGTATATAGCTCCCCTGTGCTCCCCAATAGTATATAGCCCCCTGTGCTTCCCAATAGTATATAGCTCCCCTGTGCTCCCCAATAGTATATAGCTCCCCTGTGCTCCCCCATAGTGTATAGCCCCCTGTGCTCCCCCATAGTATATAGCTCCCCTGTGCTCCCCCATAGTATATAGCCCCCTGTGCTCCCCCATAGTATATAGCCCCCTGTGCTCCCCCATAGTATATAGCCCCCGTTCTCCCCCATAGTATATAGCCCCCCTGTGCTCCCTGATAGTATATAGCTCCCCCATAGTATATAGCCCCCCTGTGCTCCCCCATAGTATATAGCCCCCCTGTGCTCCCCAATAGTATATAGCCCCCGTTCTCCCCCATAGTATATAGCCCCCCTGTGCTCCCCAATAGTATATAGCCCCCGTTCTCCCCCATAGTATATAGCCCCCTGTTCTCCCCCATAGTATATAGCCCCCTGTGCCCCCCCATAGTATATAGCTCCCCCTGCTATATAACATTGAAAAAAACAAACACTTTTACTCACCTAGGCCCTGGGTACAGTCAGTGGCGGATTATAATGTGGGCGGCCGCCCGAACCGCTCATATTATAATCTGCCACTGAATGCCGCCCCCATGAAGATAGCTGGTGGCGCCGCCTGAGGCAGACGATTCAGGTCGCCTCATCATTGCGGCGCCCCTGAGGACGAGGACATAAAAAGTGCCGCCTTTAACAAACCCCTATTCACTTTCAAGAAAAGTAAAACCATAGGCGATATATTTTCGGCTGGTAAAGTTAATCGCCCTAAGTCCTGGCTCACTAAGTCCCTGCCCTCTGGTAATAGACGATGTGGACAGTGTCAATACTGTCCTCAGGTGTTGGCACAGTCATACATCGTCCTTGGAGGCATTGAATGCTTCATAAAACAATTCATAACATGTAAAACGACCCATGTTGTATATGCAATCATCTGCCCCTGCCATAGATACTATATAGGTAAAACTATAAGAGCTATGTGGGTTCGTTTTAAAGAGCACCTTTATTCCCTGCGATCCGGTAAGGGCGTCCCACGCCTTATTAATCATATACGCAACGATCATGCAAATGACGCTAAATGTTTAAGAATTATAGGCCTGGAAAGGGTTAACCCCCCCAGCAGTGGTATTGACTGGCTCAAACTCCTTTTAAAATGTGAGACGAAATGGATCATCCGATTGGATGCCACAGGGGTGTCTGGTCTCAATGAGAGAAATGACCTCAATGCTTTACTATTTTAGCATGTTACTCCGGCTTGGTTTTAATGTGTTTTGCATATGTGTTTTTCGCAATTTATAACTTTTTGTACTATTTTCACATATGTCACATGACCTATAAACACACCCTCACCTGTGTTAGACACGCCAGACCTGACGAAGCGCGATAGCGTGAAAACGTTCGTCTGATTGCACCTGCTCCTCCACCTTCCCCCTTCCCTGCTTTGTTCATGCCCGGATGAATAAATGAATGTTTTCGGCAATCAATGGTGAGTGACCGCCTCTCTCTTTCTACCCTGTTCCATTATAGTAGTTATATTCTTGTATATAGAAGCAGTATTATAGTAGTTATATTGCTGTATATAGGAGCAGTAATATAGTAGTTATATTCCTGTATATAGGAGGCAGTATTATAGTAGTTATATTGCTGTATATAGGAGCAGTATTATAGTAGTTATATTCTTGTATATAGGAGCAGTATTATAGTAGTTATATTCCTGTATATAGGAGCAGTATTATAGTAGTTATATTGCTGTATATAGGAACAGTATTATAGTAGTTATATTCCTGTATATAGGAGCAGTATTATAGTAGTTATATTCTTGTATATAGGAGCAGTATTATAGTAGTTATATTCTTGTATATAAGGGCAGTATTATAGTAGTTATATTCTTGTATATAAGGGCAGTATTATAGTAGCAATGTTCTTGTACAATTTATTACATATTACTTATTATTGTGTTGTAGTACTTATATTCTTTTACATGAGGGGCACTCTTATAGCATTAGAATATTTTATACATACCTCTAATACTGAATACAGCTCTAAAAAGAAACAGTAAAAGCAGAAAAGTCCATTTCACCCTTAGTTGTATGTTATCCATGATTCTAAAGAGTAAAAGAAAAATTGTGAGACGTGGTTGTAGACTTCTCTTCTTAAAGGGTTTATCTTTAGAATTTTCATATTTCAATGAGCTCAGTTTGGGATAAATAAAAACAACAGGAAATCCACAACATGTGACTTCTCCTTTACAGCACCTCCTATCTTACCCTTCTCCTATGGCTGTTGCATACAGAGTTGTAGAGTGTTGTGGTCAACAATAAGCAGGGCCGACCTTAGGATAGATCCCTCCTGTGTGGAGCTTGCTTTCGGCACAAAATGTGCAGCATTCCCATACAGTAAAGGTTCCCCATAAAGTAGGGCCCCATGTCTAACATCCCTATATACTGTAGTAAAGGCCCCTATGTGCAGCATCTCTATATAATAAAGCCCCCCCCCCTGCTGTGCAGCATCCCCAAATAGTAAAGGCCTCACATGTGCAGCATCCATTTAAAGTAAAGCCCACCCCATGTACAGCATTCCTATATAGTATAGACTTCCCCTGTGCAGCATCTCCATATAGTGAAGCTCCCCCACTGTGCAGCATCTCCATATAGTGAAGCTCCCCCACTGTGCAGCATCTCCATATAGTGAAGCTCCCCCACTGTGCAGCATCCCCATATAGTGAATCCCTCCTCACTGTGCAGCATCCCCATATAGTGAATCCCTCCCGCTGTGCAGCATACCCATATAGTGAAGCCCCCCCTCACTGTGCAGCATACCCATATAGTGAAGCTCCCCCACTGTGCAGCATCCCCATATAGTGAATCCCTCCTCACTGTGCAGCATCCCCATATAGTGAAGTCCCCATTACTGTGCAGCATCCCCATATAGTGAAGTCCCCATTACTGTGCAGCATCCCCGTATAGTGAAGCCCTCCTCGCTGTGCAGCATCCCCATATAGTGAAGCCCTCCTCGCTGTGCAGCATCCCCATATAGTGAAGCCCTCCTCGCTGTGCAGCATCCCCATATAGTGAAGTCCCCATTACTGTGCAGCATCCCCATATAGTGAAGCCCTCCAGCTGTGCAGCATCCCCATATAGTGAAGCCCTCCTCGCTGTGCAGCATCCCCATATAGTGAAGCCCTCCCACTGTGCAGCATCCCCGTATAGTGAAGCCCTCCCACTGTGCAGCATCCCCATATAGTGAAGCCCTCCCGCTGTGCAGCATCTCCATATAGTGAAGCTCCCCCACTGTGCAGCATCTCCATATAGTGAAGCTCCCCCACTGTGCAGCATCCCCATATAGTGAATCCCTCCTCACTGTGCAGCATCCCCATATAGTGAATCCCTCCCGCTGTGCAGCATACCCATATAGTGAAGCCCCCCCTCACTGTGCAGCATACCCATATAGTGAAGCTCCCCCACTGTGCAGCATCCCCATATAGTGAATCCCTCCTCACTGTGCAGCATCCCCATATAGTGAAGTCCCCATTACTGTGCAGCATCCCCATATAGTGAAGTCCCCATTACTGTGCAGCATCCCCGTATAGTGAAGCCCTCCTCGCTGTGCAGCATCCCCATATAGTGAAGCCCTCCTCGCTGTGCAGCATCCCCATATAGTGAAGCCCTCCTCGCTGTGCAGCATCCCCATATAGTGAAGTCCCCATTACTGTGCAGCATCCCCATATAGTGAAGCCCTCCAGCTGTGCAGCATCCCCATATAGTGAAGCCCTCCTCGCTGTGCAGCATCCCCATATAGTGAAGTCCCCATTACTGTGCAGCATCCCCGTATAGTGAAGCCCTCCCACTGTGCAGCATCCCCATATAGTGAAGCCCTCCCGCTGTGCAGCATCTCCATATAGTGAAGCCCTCCTCGCTGTGCAGCATCCCCATATAGTGAAGCCCTCCCACTGTGCAGCATCCCCATATAGTGAAGCCCTCCTCGCTGTGCAGCATCCCCATATAGTGAAGCCCTCCCACTGTGCAGCATCCCCATATAGTGAAGCCCTTCCGCTCTGCAGCTTCCCCATACAGTGAAGCTCTCTCGCTGTGCAGCATCCCCATATAGTGAAGCTCTCTCGCTGTGCAGCATCCCCATATAGTGAAGCCCTCCCGCTGTGGAGCATCCCCATATAGTGAAGCCCTTCCGCTCTGCAGCTTCCCCATATAGTGAAGCCCTCCCGCTGTGCAGCATCCCCATATAGTGAAGCTCTCTCGCTGTGCAGTATTCCCATATAGTGAAGCCCCTTCCCATTGTGCAGTATCCCCATATAGTGAAGCCCACTCGCTGTGCAGCATCCCCATATAGTGAAGTCCTCCCCCTGTGCAGTATCCCCATATAGTGAAGCCCCTTCCCATTGTGCAGTATCCCCATATAGTGAAGCCCCTTCCCATTGTGCAGTATCCCCATATAGTGAAGCCCCTTCTCGCTGTGCAGTATCCCCATATAGTGAAGCCCCTTCCCATTGTGCAGTATCCCCATATAGTGAAGCCCCTTCTCGCTGTGCAGTATCCCCATATAGTGAAGCCCCTTCCCATTGTGCAGTATCCCCATATAGTGAAGCCCCTTCCCATTGTGCAGTATCCCCATATAGTGAAGCCCCTTCCCATTGTGCAGTATCCCCATATAGTGAAGCCCCTTCCCGCTGTGCAGTATCCCCATATAGTGAAGCCCCTTCCCGCTGTGCAGTATCCCCATATAGTGAAGCCCTCCTGCTGTGCAGTATCCCCATATAGTGAAGCCCTCCTGCTGTGCAGCGTCCCCATATAGTGAAGCCCTCCTGCTGTGCAGTATCCCCATATAGTGAAGCCCTCCTGCTGTGCAGCATCCCCATATAGTATAGGCTTCCCCTGTGCAGCATCTCCATTAAGTGAATCAATGGCGCAGATGCACAGAGCGGCCTCTTGGGGTCCAATGTATGACACTGCCTGCGGTCACAAGAGTGAGTGACAGCATGAGAAGCCATTGGCTCCTTGCACTGTCACTAAGGGTGCCCCTTATGTCATTAAAGGAGCTGGCGAAGCACTGGTGCCCCCTTTAGTTTTATTGGGTGATGTTGCAGTTGCACAGGTCACACACCCCTGAGGCCGGCCCTGACAATATGAGATGAGATGATGACCACAAGGCAAATTACTGTTATAGTGTACCTGTCATTACAACAAACTCCTCTGCCATTTTATGGTGACCCATCAGAGGTTTGTATCAGAGGGCGTCCGGGTGCTGAGACCCCCGCTGATCACTAGAGCAAAGTGACAGAAGCGCTTATCATTGCACGCTCTGCCCCTTCATCTCTGCTCTCAATGCTAATGTAGCAATAACTATAGTTATAATTGCAACCTATGGAACTGCCAGTAGATGCAATTGCTGGGAGCTCCATTATAATATACTTTATCATTGAGAGCGGAGATGGAGGGGCAGACGATGCGCTGCTAAGCACTTTCGCCCCTCTGTTCTAGTAATCGCCGGGGGTCTCAGCACCCGGCCCCTCACCAGTACAAACTTCAGACATGTGGCTACATAACATGTCAGACATTTGTTGAAATGACAGGTACCCTTTAAGTGAAAAGACTTAGTTCTGCTGTGTTAGGACATGGCTAATAGTAATGTAAGATGGATGAAACCTCTAATAACTTTGTAAAACAATAATGAAAAGGCTGAACAATTGACTGATCTTGAAATGGAAAATATTAGTAAGTAAAGGACGTGCCATCTGGTATAGGCAAACGTGCGCCTTCATGCATGCATATCCCAGTCTTGAGTCAGTGAAGTGATAAAATTGTCACATACATACAGTGCTATGTAAAAAACAACACTTAGAAAATCCAAAAAAGAACAAGTTCACCGGCACTACCTAGTTTGTAGGCTTCCAGTACGTGTGCAGGACAGGACTGTGTGGATCTGTGCAACATGGAGTTGCTCCTTAATGTGAGACCACTTGGTAGTACATATGCAAAACTTAAATTAGAAGAAAAAAGATTGCGGGCACTCACCACCTTCTGTGTCTTTATTCCACATACAGTAAACAACAAAATCGGTAGGTAAAATTCATATCGGGCACGGACGCCAAACACTCGTCAGTACTTGCAGTCACAGCTGTATCACTCGCATGTGCTTTTCGTCAGACCCCTTCATCAGTCTGATGAAACACGCATGAGCGCGATACAGCTGTGACTGCAAGTACTGATAAGTGTTTGGCGTCTGCGCCAGATATGAATTTTAGCTGCCGGTTGGGCAACGATAACAGCAGAGTTCACAATAAAATATAAAGTGGCCTTACACATGTTCACTATAGCTACAGGGTTGGCTCACTGGCTCGTTGATCTTCCATCCAATATGGGTCTGATGGTGCTTACTGCACTAAGCACAGCCCAACGTGTTCTGTAATAATGGCAGCAGCAGGGTCACACTGACCGGCTAGAGAATCCTATAGTGGTCCCCAAAAGTCCAGAAGATTCTTTGTCTTAGAAGATACTATCGTATTGCACTACAAGATCCCTGGACTTTTCTGCTTAAAAGGGTACTCCGATGCAAGGTGAAAAAAGCATTGGGGGGATTTATCATCCTTGTCTTTGGCGAATATTGGCAGGCAGGGGCGGGTCGTGGCAAGGCGGGAAGATCCATTCTTGCATCCATCTCAGGATGCCCAGATTTTTTAAGCACTTAGTAAATCCAGAGCAAAGTGTATTAGACCATCTCTTTGCATATGACTTTTACTAGTACCATGGTCCAGTGCTTTTAAAGTGCTGCTACCAATCATATACAGTATTAATGATCTACAGTATACTAAGGTAAAGTCATAGAAGCATTGCCCAAAGATTTACAGTACACCATGGAAGATATATGACACACCATGAGTTCTTATGGTATCTAATATATATTTCATGGTGTACTATACGTCTCTGTACAATAAAAGGATACAAAAACTCCTAATATGTCTTTATTCCCTAGAAATCTATGGGAACCCATCATATTGCACTATGTATGATACACCAGATAACCACTGTTAGGTGAGACCTTGTAACTGGGTAAGCTATATAAAGTACAAATCCCCCCAAAATCCAGCAATTCAATCCAATAAAATGTATAGCTATATAGATAAACATATCAAATCCATCATGATCAATATATAATAAATCCCCATATATCATGTGGTGCATTCTATGTATTTGGATGCATTATGGACTTTTTTGGATGCATTATGTTATGTACAAACCCTTTAAGTTATAATGGGTCTATTATAATAAAAAAATATAGTTAAATAGAACATTAACCTTGTATTGATAACATAATTTTTTACATTTGTCAGAGATTTCTTATATTTATATATGGATGTTATCTGGGTAGAACCTGAAATGTTTTACCTTTGGGATCTCCTCCGGTGTGTGGTCTCTGGGATAGTGACAGCTCGTCTGCTCTTCTTCTGGAGTAGTGACAGCTCTTCTTCTAGGATGGTGACAACTTTTCTTCTGGGATGATGACAGCTCTTCTTCTGGGATGGTGACAGCACTTCTGCACTTCTTCTGGGATGGTGACAGCTCTTCTTCTAGGATGGTGATGGCTTTTCTTCTGGGATGGTGACAGCTTTTCTTCTGGGATGGTGACAGCTCTTCTTCTGGGATGGTGATGGCTTTTCTTCTGGGATGGTGATGGCTTTTCTTCTGGGATGGTGACAGCTTTTCTTCTGGGATGGTGACAGCTCTTCTTCTGGGATGGTGATGGCTTTTCTTCTGGGATGGTGACAGCTCTTCTTCTGGGATGGTGACAGCTCTTCTTCTGGGATGGTGATGGCTTTTCTTCTGGGATGGTGACAGCTCTTCTTCTGGGATGGTGATGGCTTTTCTTCTGGGATGGTGATGGCCTTTCTTCTGGGATGGTGACAGCTCTTCTTCTGGGATGGTGATGGCTTTTCTTCTGAGATTGTGACAGCACTTCTGCACTTCTTCTGGGATGGTGACAGCTCTTGTTCTGGGATGGTGACAGCTCTTGTTCTGGGATGGTGACAGCTCTTGTTCTGGGATGGTGACAGCTCTTGTTCTGGGATGGGGACAGCTCTTCTTCTGGGATAGTGACAGCTCTTCTTCTGGGATGGGGACAGCTCCTCTGGGATAGTGACAGCTCTTCTTCTGGGATGGTGAAAGCTCTTCTGGGATGGTGACAGCTCTTATGGGATATTGACAGCTCTTCTTCTGGGATGGTGTTAGCTCTTCTGGATTGGTGACAGCACTTCTGCTCTTTTATTGGGATGGTGACAGCTCTTCTTCTGGGATGGTGACAACACTTCTGCTCTTCTTGATGTTAGAAGCAGAAAGATATTAGGAAATCTATCAACCGAACAGAACAATGCAGCCGCCCTCCCTCAGCTTCCTGCCTCAAGTCTCATATTTGGCAGCAGAAATCATCTGGACTGAAAGAGAAACCTGCTCACCCCTATTGGGGACTCAACCATGAAGTTCTCGCTCATCATCTCCCTCCTGTGAAGCTGAGGGATTCCTTGTTGTTTTGTGGCTTTCAGAGGAGAATGTATCTGCACCTACGCTTTCTGTCCTGGATTTCCATATTAGGGAAAATTTTGCACAAATTTTGGGACAGGGATCTGACATCTGCTCATAATATAGGCATAGAGGTTTGATGATTGGTGATAAATGAAAGCACCCCAGTAAATGATCTACTTTGCAATAAATGGGAACAGTTGCGTCAGGTCATTGGACCTTTTCCACCGACATTACCTTGTGCTGATTAATACTATATGGACTATTGGGCTCCATGGTGGTCATGTGCCACATTGCCTAAATAACCTATTACAAATTTTCTACATGGATAGTGTAGGTTTTAATATTGACGACCTTTCTGTATGGAGGAGTTTTACACCAAGCTACAAATGGAACAATGACCCAGTGCATCACAATCCATGTGTATGTGGATTTAGCATATTCAGCTACATCCCATTCAATTCAATAGACCTGAGCTACAATACAAGGCATGACACATGGTATTAACAGGCACTGCTTGTGATCACTGTTACTGCAGAGCATTGCAGAAAGTTCTGAATAGAAGCTACAGACATCACCTACAGACTATAGTACAGCATCAACAGACCGCACACCCTATTTTGATGGTATTGGGTGCCAGTGTAGAAGGATTCCTCAATCCCGTAGTATATATAGAAACAGAAACACGGCACTTCCAAAACAGTTTTTTTCTGCTCGTGAAAGAATTTTTATTCAAATGAAAGATCACAATCCAACCAGATCAAGGTACAAGAGAAGGGTAAGTAGGTAACGCTACTGGCTGGCGACGTTTTGGTCGTGCATCCGACCGTCCTTAGGCCAATGTAGCCATACTGTAGGTAAGCTGTGGTGTGGATGGAGATCTGGTAGATATGATGCACAGGGATTACATAGGATCCGGTTAGATTCTTCTACCATTCCCCAAAGTCCATGATCAGACAGCCATGCTTGTGACATAGAAGTTAAGCGTGAAAGCCAAGTCTTCCACATTTCCTTTTTTTTTATATAAGAAAATTAACAAGACGTTATACAAGTGACAGTAAAGTCAGGATATAAATGTAACTTTTTTTTTTTTGTAGTTTTGCATATTTGATGCCATGTGTGCAGCGATCTGTTACTTCCTCCCGCGATGTCTTCAGTGCACGGACTTTACTTTCTTTATTATCCTTCAGTCTTATTAGACTTTTATCATGAGCTTTTATGAGGTTTGATGGTGGCAGAAGTGTGTGCTCCAGAGCTGCTCTTCCTATAGTAGCTAACACAACGTGTGTTCTCCCCCAACGTCCTCTTGTACTCAGATTCTTGTGCATTGTGCGGGAAACCACTCCTAAAATGTGTATTTCAGTTCCTCTTAAGTAACAAGGAGCATTGTTGTTTATAGCCATGAAGCTGCACAGAGCTGTCACAGGTGTAACCTGAAGCTAGTGAGTCCCAGTGCAAAATCTGCCATAGGGCCCCTCAATTATAATGTTTAATTCATAGTACTGGCCTCCCCATGTAGGGAGGAGGGGGTTTTATAGGCCCCCTTAGACTTCTAGGACCAAGTGCCACCGCACCCGCTGCACCCATATAGCTATGCCCCTGGACCTGGTACTTTTTCAAGGGGTTGTACAATTGTATCCAATCTAGGCTTCAGATACAGGAACATAATGTAACTCTGGAACAGTTCACTGCCAAATGTATTCCTAATCTGCAATATCTTTGTAATCCAGAAATACAGAAGAGTAGCTACTGGGGAAGCTATGGGGACGGACACTCCCAAACTCACCTGTGCTGGGGGCCCAATGCCAGAGGTGGGATTTGCTGCAGTGTTGGACTAGCCTTCAAGGGAATCCAGGAGACCAGTCCTTGGTGAGCGCACCATTCAACAGTGTGAGAGCCTTTAGGACACATGGACCATTAAATGGGCAACACTGACAGGCTTCCAGGGACTTCTGGCAAACGCAGCATCGCTATAACATCTCTATAACATACTGCCTGCATTGGAGGAGAGAAGAAACATGCATTGGGAGTGGAGCAGTTGAGTAGTGTGTGTTTTTTTTTTTATTTTCATGGGGCAAAGAGGGGCCTATTCTTATACAGGAGACGCACAGAGGGGTCTATTACTATAAGGGGGCTGTACAGAAGCGCCTATTACTATACAGAGGCCACACAAAGAGGCCATTGCTATATAGGGGCAGCACAAAGAGGGTTATTATTATACAAGGGCTGCACAGAGAGGGCAAATGCAATGGATTTCAGGAGGCACATTTATCAATGTGCACTCCTAGTGTATGCCACAGAGAAGTTCACCCCTTTTCCACGGCGTATGCCTGCCATATGCCCCGCTCTGGCATAAGTCATAATACCAATGAACACCTGCAGATTTGTTGTGCAGAGCTTGTATGGTGGGTTATATTATTGCCTTCATATAGAGAAGGAGGATCTGCTAACAGCGAAGGTGCCAAACTCTGCTAAGGGAAGATGTATCTCATGGGTCTCCAAACTGCGTCTCTCCAGCTGTTGCAAAACCACAATTCCCATCATGCCCGGACAGCTAAAGCTTTGGATTTGGCTGTCCAAGCATCATCAGAAATGTAGTATTGCAATAGCTTGTTAGTCCATATTTAGTCTATATAATGATATGTTATATATGCTTTATGTGACTATTATTGGTGACACTATACAATGTCAGTCCTTGAATGTACAAGGTTCAAAGGAATACAAGAATAATTAAATTCCAAAGAAAATAAGACGCAGGATGAAAAAAAAGCAGGGGAACTCCGCAAGAGACCCATGACAGGAAGATACTGAAATGCTGATCAAGGTTAATATAAACTATGGCCATTATTTTTTTGGTAATTCCCAGAAAGTAAAGACAAATATAGAAGTGACCTTGATATATAAGATTCCCCTTGTGCGTTTCAGCACTACGCTTCTCTTGTAGTTTCTCCTTTATTCACATTTTTACCATCAGCAGTGAATAGAACATGACTTCCCGGGGCTGTAACAGGGAGGGGAGGTCAAAGGTCAGAGGCCCAGACGGCCTCCCTCCTACTGTCTCCTAGACAAATTGGAGTTTGCAGGATTTTCATAAAGGGATATTCTGGTGAATTATAATAACTTTTTCTTTTTAATTATACGTTGCTCTAATGCTCTATATTACTTTGTGATATAACTCAAAGGAGTACTCTGGCGGACCGATAAAAAAGCTTATATACGTACCATCCCTCTGGTGACGATCGCCGCTTGAATCCCCCACCGGCCGCGTCCCCGTCATCTCCGGCCGCCATCCTTAGATCTCCCTCACTTACATCTTCCACAGCAGTGAATGGGAGAGAAAAGGCTGCTGGTGCACATGCGCACCGGCTGTCCTTACCGCCCCTCTTCCTGTCACCTACCTCACTGTCCTTACTGCCCCTCTTTCTGTCACATGCCTCACTGTCCTTACTGCCCCTCTTCCTGTCACCTACCTCACTGTCCTTACCGCCCCTCTTCCTGTCACATGCTTCAATGTCCTTGCTGCCCTTCTTCCTGTCACATGCCTTACTGCCCCTCTTCCTGTCACATGCCTCACTGTCCTTACCGCCCCTCTTCCTGTCACATGCCTCACTGTCCTTACTGCCCCTCTTCCTGTCACCTGCCTCACTGTCCTTACTGCCCCTCTTCCTGTCACCTGCCTCACTGTCCTTACCGCCCCTCTTCCTGTCACATGCCTCACTGTCCTTACTGCCCCTCTTCCTGTCACATGCCTCACTGTCCTTACTGCCCCTCTTTCTGTCACATGCCTCACTGTCCTTACCGCCCCTCTTCCTGTCACCTACCTCACTGTCCTTACCACCCCTCTTCCTGTCACCTACTTCACTGTCCTTACTGCCCCTCTTCCTGTCACCTACCTCACTGTCCTTACCGCCCCTCTTCCTGTCACCTGCCTCACTGTCCTTACCGCCCCTCTTGCTGTCACATGCCTCACTGTCCTTACCGCCCCTCTTGCTGTCACATGCCTCACTGTCCTTACTGCCCCTCTTCCTGTCACCTACCTCACTGTCCTTACTGCCCCTCTTCCTGTCACCTACCTCACTGTCCTTACTGCCCCTTTTCCTATTACATACCTCACTGTCCTTACTGCCCCTCTTCCTGTCACCTACCTCACTGTCCTTACTGCCCCTCTTCCTGTCACCTACCTCACTGTCCTTACTGCCCCTCTTCCTGTCACCTACCTCACTGTCCTTACCGCCCCTCTTCCTGTCACATGCCTCAATGTCCTTGCTGCCCTTCTTCCTGTCACATGCCTTACTGCCCCTCTTCCTGTCACCTACCTCACTGTCCTTACTGCCCCTCTTCCTGTCACCTACCTCACTGTCCTTACTGCCCCTCTTCCTGTCACCTACCTCACTGTCCTTACCGCCCCTCTTCCTGTCACATGCCTCAATGTCCTTGCTGCCCTTCTTCCTGTCACATGCCTTACTGCCCCTCTTCCTGTCACATGCCTCACTGTCCTTACTGTCCCTCTTCCTGTCACCTGCCTCACTATCCTTACTGCCCCTCTTCCTGTCACCTACCTCACTGTCCTTACCGCCCCTCTTCCTGTCACCTGCCTCACTGTCCTTACCGCCCCTCTTGCTGTCACATGCCTCACTGTCCTTACCGCCCCTCTTGCTGTCACATGCCTCACTGTCCTTACTGCCCCTCTTCCTGTCACCTACCTCACTGTCCTTACTGCCCCTCTTCCTGTCACCTACCTCACTGTCCTTACTGCCCCTTTTCCTATTACATACCTCACTGTCCTTACTGCCCCTCTTCCTGTCACCTACCTCACTGTCCTTACTGCCCCTCTTCCTGTCACCTACCTCACTGTCCTTACTGCCCCTCTTCCTGTCACCTACCTCACTGTCCTTACCGCCCCTCTTCCTGTCACATGCCTCAATGTCCTTGCTGCCCTTCTTCCTGTCACATGCCTCAATGTCCTTGCTGCCCTTCTTCCTGTCACATGCCTCAATGTCCTTGCTGCCCTTCTTCCTGTCACATGCCTTACTGCCCCTCTTCCTGTCACCTACCTCACTGTCCTTACTGCCCCTCTTCCTGTCACCTACCTCACTGTCCTTACTGCCCCTCTTCCTGTCACCTACCTCACTGTCCTTACCGCCCCTCTTCCTGTCACATGCCTCAATGTCCTTGCTGCCCTTCTTCCTGTCACATGCCTTACTGCCCCTCTTCCTGTCACATACCTCACTGTCCTTACTGCCCCTCTTCCTGTCACATACCTCACTGTCCTTACTGTCCCTCTTCCTGTCACCTGCCTCACTATCCTTACTGCCCCTCTTCCTGTCACCTACCTCACTGTCCTTACCGTCCCTCTTCCTGTCACCTACCTCACTGTCCTTACTGCCCCTCTTCCTGTCACCTACTTCACTGTCCTTACTGCCCCTCTTCCTGTCACCTACCTCACTGTCCTTACCGCCCCTCTTCCTGTCACCTGCCTCACTGTCCTTACCGCCCCTCTTGCTGTCACATGCCTCACTGTCCTTACCGCCCCTCTTGCTGTCACATGCCTCACTGTCCTTACTGCCCCTCTTCCTGTCACCTACCTCACTGTCCTTACTGCCCCTCTTCCTGTCACCTACCTCACTGTCCTTACTGCCCCTTTTCCTATTACATACCTCACTGTCCTTACTGCCCCTCTTCCTGTCACCTGCCTTACTGCCCCTCTTCCTGTCACATACCTCACTGTCCTTACTGCCCCTCTTCCTGTCACATACCTCACTGTCCTTACTGTCCCTCTTCCTGTCACCTGCCTCACTATCCTTACTGCCCCTCTTCCTGTCACCTACCTCACTGTCCTTACCGTCCCTCTTCCTGTCACCTACCTCACTGTCCTTACCGCCCCTCTTCCTGTCACCTGCCTCACTGTCCTCACTGCCCCTCTTCCTGTCACATGCCTCAATGTCCTTGCTGCCCTTCTTCCTGTCACATGCCTTACTGCCCCTCTTCCTGTCACATACCTCACTGTCCTTACTGCCCCTCTTCCTGTCACCTGCCTCACTGTCCTTACCGCCCCTCTTCCTGTCACCTACCTCACTGTCCTTACTGCCCCTCTTCCTGTCACCTACCTCACTGTCCTTACTGCCCCTCTTCCTGTCACATGCCTCAGTGTCCTTACTGCCCCTCTTCCTGTCACCTGCCTCACTGTCCTTACTGCCCCTCTTCCTGTCACCTACCTCACTGTCCTTACCGCCCCTCTTCCTGTCACATGCTTCAATGTCCTTGCTGCCCTTCTTCCTGTCACATGCCTTACTGCCCCTCTTCCTGTCACATGCCTCACTGTCCTTACCGCCCCTCTTCCTGTCACATGCCTCACTGTCCTTACTGCCCCTCTTCCTGTCACCTGCCTCACTGTCCTTACTGCCCCTCTTCCTGTCACATACCTCACTGTCCTTACTGCCCCTCTTCCTGTCACATGCCTCACTGTCCTTACTGCCCCTCTTCCTGTCACCTATCTCACTGTCCTTACTGCCCCTCTTCCTGTCACATGCCTCACTGTCCTTACTGCCCCTCTTCCTGTCACCTACCTCACTGTCCTTACTGCCCCTCTTCCTGTCACCTACCTCACTGTCCTTACTGCCCCTCTTCCTGTCACCTACCTCACTGTCCTTACTGCCCCTCTTCCTGTCACCTACCTCACTGTCCTCACTGCCCCTCTTCCTGTCACCTACCTCACTGTCCTTACTGCCCCTCTTCCTGTCACCTGCCTCACTGTCCTTACTGCCCCTCTTCCTGTCACATACTAATAATAATTAGAGATGAGCGTCATGCCTGTGATCCCGGCCGCATATTCGGCCGGGATATTCCAGGGATTTTAACATCGATTCCCTGGAATATCCTGACCGCATATTCGCCGGAGTACAACTATGCGGCCGGGATCAGAGGCATGGCGAGAGAGCGAAAGTCCGAACAGTTCGCTCATCTCTAGTAAGAATGTCCATCCTGTAACTGTAAGAAGCAGAAAGAATGTGCATGAAGATATATCGCAAATAGTTAAAATGTAGAAGGGGTGTAGATTAAATACCCCCCCCCCCAATCTTTATAACAGAGGACAGTATAATGGAGATGTTACCTGTGCTAGCGTATTACTGAGAACTTTAATCTTATAAATCCTTTTAATTCCTACTCAGTGTTACGGATCCATCCAGTATGAGGTGTTATGGTGACATCAGGTGGTGGTGTATGGGTATTTCTAGTTTCCTCCATTTTAAAGCCAAATGGATGTTATATATACAGTGGTACTTTGGTTTAAGAGTAACTTGGTATAAGAGCGTTTTGGTTTAAGAGCTTTGTCAAAATTGTGACTTGGTTTAAGAGCATTGCTTTGGTTTAAGAGCTCCCTGAACTGGGTGGGAGCGGGGGAGTTGCATGGTCTGCATAGCGGGGTCTACAGCCCTGTACTCTGACCCAGGAAGTCTCCCTCACCTTCCAAATCATAGCAGATCCACTTCAGGCTGGGGCTTACATCAGGGGACAGGACTGTGGGGGTAATCTCTCCATAGCTGTAACCCCTCTCTCCCCGGACAGAGAGTGCTGCATGTATGTGCCCACATCTGTCCTGCTCATTCCTTCATACTCCCTGCAGTCTCTGTCCGCCCTTGTGTTTCCCATCCTCTCCATTACTGTACAGTAACTTATAATATCACAGATTCTGCTGGTTCTGAATGTTTGTTTCATTTTTTTTTACATGTTATTCAGAATAATAAATCATTATTTTTGGGGTGTGGAACTAATTGTCTGCATTTCTATGATTTCTTATGGGAAAATTTGCTTTGGTTACAGAGTGGATTTGGATTACAAGCGCCGTCCCGGAACGGATTATGCTCCTAATCCAAGGCACCACTGTATATATCACATGAAGAATACAAACAGATCAAGGGTTTTTCTAAAAGACTTCAGCCATTGACACCATTTGAAATGTACAAGGTGTGCAGTCATATATAAAGGCCACTCATATATAAAGACCACTCATATATAAAGGCCACTCATATATAAAGGCCACTCATATATAAAGGCCACTCATATATAAAGGTGAGTTTACTAGACAGTCAAGAGAAAAAAGTAAAGGGTAAAGGGTCGCTGAAGAACATGCTAGTAGGGACTAGTGCGACACTGATGTTGTTGCACAGCTCACAACTTATTTTCTCACCTCCATGTTGATGCTGGGCAGTGATGGCCCACTTACAATAGTAGCATCGGCTGGGAATCACATAGAATAGTCAACTACGGTGGAATATGTCAGTGCAATAGGGGTCTCCACCAGCCGGAAAGGGAGTATTTTAAAGGCCACCAATTAAATGCTCCCATTCAGAACCAGGGCTTATGGGTGTGAATGGAGGTGATGGGTGTCAGTTCATGTGGGATCTAGGCAGGGCCGGCTCCAGCTTTTTGTGGGCCCTTGGGCGACAGAGCCTCGGCGGGCCCCTTTGAGGAGCAAATCATGGAGAGACAGGCGAGGAAAGATTTGCAGCAGAAGAAACATGCGGCTGCTGCATATCTTTCTCCTCCTGTATCTCCTGATCTCTGCAGTAGTCAGGACTCTGGAGGAGTCAGACCCAGTCACAGGATTATATATATATATCATGCTGGTGCTGCTAGTTCTCTAGTATACAGCTCCTTCTGTGTGTGTGTGTGTGTGTATATACATACACACACACAGAGCAGGAGCTGTATACTAGAGAACTAGCAGGACCAGCATTTTATATATATATATATATATATATATATATATATATATATTTATTTATAATATGAACATGGTGAGACCTCTAGTTCTCCTATATACAGGCCCTGCAGTGATATACAGTGTGTATATATATATATATATATATATATATATATATATATATATATATATATATATTGTGACAGAGTGTCTGGAGAAATTGTAGATGGGGTGTATATATGCCCAAGATTTATCATGTCTGTGATATAAAAAAAGCAACCAGGAAAATAGTGTCCAGAGATCTGTGGCTTCTGCAGATCAGGTTTGAACAAAACTAATTATCAGGGCCTGTGTTGCTGGAGTGGGGAGTGAGGGTGGGCCCCACTCCATACAGACAGTCCGGCTCTTGGGCTGTCTGGTTAATCAGTCAGTCCTCAGGTGTGCAAGTCTTATAAAAAGCCAGGAGTGCAGACACACCTTGGCTCTCAGCCTGGGAACAGGTCATCTGCTAAGAACCTGTGAGAGCCATACAAGTGGTACGTACAACTTCTGTTATGTGTGGTGACTGGTATTAGGCTGGCACCTTGTTAGTGAGGTATCCTGCTGTTTAGTTAGTGCCGGACAGGCATAGGATTTTGTTTGTGTTGATTTATTTCTGTACCACTATCTCTAAATAAAACTGGCTGAGGTCAGTTGTACGAACTCCAGTGTTCTATCTGTGCCTGCCAGAGTGTGCCCCGTCTACTCAGGAGACGACTACCCCGCTACCTAATCCCTTACAATTGGTGGAGGAGGCTTTAGGCACAAATCTTGGCACAAGAAAACAAGACTGGAAAATTTAAAGGGCCAGTGTCACTCCTATTGCACTGGTTTAAAGACTGTGTCTCTACATCTGACAAAATGGAGGATGTAGTAAAAGCTATTTTGAGTGCTGTTGCATCTCAGCAGGAGGCTACCCGAGTGCAACAAGAGGCTACCAGGGTGCAGCAAAGGGTGCTCGAAGAAACAACCCGCAGGTTGACAGCCCAACTAGAAGCTGCCCAGGAGGAGCAAAGAAATGACCGGGAGACCTTAAAAACTGTGGTGCAGCAACTAACCACTGTCGCTGGACAGGTCCCAGGTGTTGCAGATGCTGCCCCCACCTCCATAAGGGCTAGCCATTTTCTACAAAAGATGACATCAGCTGATGACGTGGAAGCCTACCTGTCAACTTTTGAAAGAACTGCGGAGCGAGAAAGTTGGCCAAAGGAGCAGTGGGCGGGACTTTTGGCACCTTTCCTTTCTGGGGAACCCCAAAAGGCATATTTTGACCTGGAAAATCATGATGCTATAGACTATGACAAGCTGAAAAAGGAGATTCTAACACGCCTTGGAGTCACGGTTTCTGTCCGCGCACAGCGAGTGCACAACTGGACCTACAGCACAGACAAACCTCCACGCTCTCAGATGCACGACCTCATTCACCTGACCAAGAAGTGGTTGCAGCCAGAGATCCTGTCAGGGCCACAGATGGTTGAACGGGTGGTAATGGATCAGTACTTAAGATCCCTCCCTGTTACCTTGCGCAAGTGGGTGAGTCATGGAGATCCCAAAAATGCTGACCAGATGGTGGAGATGGTGGAGAGGTACACAGCAGCGGAGGAGCTGATGAGTCTGCCACAGCGCCCCCTAGCCCCACAGCGGAGAACGCCAGGACATTCTGGTAAGACTGTTCCAAGGGAAGAGGGGGCTGGCAGATCTAATATGGTTGTGCGTGCAAGGGGAGAGACTGAAGGCCCAGGCTCTAGAAGCTGGCAAGCCATGCCAGAGAGGTCTGTGGCTTATAAGAGACTAAATAAAGACTTAGTAAAATGTTTCAGATGTCATATGCCAGGTCATGTTGTTGCCAATTGCCCAATGTATGATGAACCCATGCAATGTGATGCTTCTTGTATAAACCGTCGTTTATCCCTGTATGCTCAGATTGTGTGTGCTGCATTACCAAATGCTGGGGGCGAGAAACAAATGTGCGCTATTACTGTAGAAGGTAAAGATGTAAATGCATTGTTAGACTCAGGCAGTCTAGTCACCCTGGTAAAAGCTGATTGGGTAGATCCCAGAAAACGCAAGGTGAAAACCATTGGGGTGACATGCATACATGGGGACACCTGCCATTACAACACTGCCCTAGTGGACATACATACTCAGTTTGGTGCTGTAAAATTTATGGTGGGGATAGTTCCATCATTAATGCATGATGTCATCATGGGGCGGGATTTCCCACATTTCTGGAGGTTATGGGAACAGAGAGTCTCCAATACACTGCCTGAGAGGGGGGCTCTAGGTGAGGAGGAAACTTTCCCCTTCACTGTTATGGCTGGGGATAGTGAGGAAGCTGAACCCCGTGATGTTGTGTCCCCAGAGGGTGAGAGCAGTCCAGACCTCCCTAGTGACAATATGCCTGATCTTGAAGTGAGGAAAGATAAGTTTGGTGCAGAGCAGTTAAAAGACCCCACCCTTATCAGAGCCAGGGAAAATGTGAAAATGATTGATGATAACCTGGTGGAGCCGGACACCAGACTTGCCTTTCCATACATGGCTGTAAAACATGACTTACTGTACCAAGTGGTGAAAAGGGGAGATGATTTGGTGGAGCAGTTAGTGGTCCCTAAAGCATATCGCAGAACTGTGCTAGATCTGGCCCACAGTCACATTATGGGGGGACATTTGGGAGTTGAGAAAACTACAGATAGAGTCCTCCAAAGGTTCTTCTGGCCAGGAGTTCACAAAGATGTGAGAGATTATTGTGACTCCTGTCCAGAGTGCCAGGTTTCAGCTCCCAGACCCCACTATCGTAGTCCCCTGGTACCTCTACCTATCATTGAGGAGCCATTTGAGAGAATAGCGATGGATCTGGTGGGGCCTGTTGTAAAATCTGCTCGAGGTCACCAGCATATTCTTGTTATTATGGATTATGCTACTCGCTACCCTGAAGCTATACCCTTGCGTAACACATCATCCAGGGCCATAGCCAAAGAGTTGGTGCAGGTGTTTAGTCGTGTGGGAATACCAAAAGAAATCCTTACAGATCAGGGTACCCCATTTATGTCACGAGTCATGAAAGAGTTGTGTAAATTGTTCCAGGTTAAACAGCTGCGTACCTCTGTCTACCACCCGCAGACTGATGGACTGGTAGAGAGATTTAATAAGACCCTAAAAGCCATGCTAAAGAAAGTGGTGGACAAAGATGGGAAAAATTGGGATTTTCTTCTTTCCTATCTCATGTTTGCCATCCGTGAGGTCCCACAGTCATCCACAGGGTATTCTCCCTTTGAGTTGCTTTATGGCCGTCACCCAAGGGGTCTTCTAGACATAGCAAAAGAAACTTGGGAAGAGGAAGCTACACCCTATAGAAGTGTAATTGAACACATTGCACAAATGCAAGACAGGATCTCAGCAGTAATGCCTATTGTACGTGAACATATGGCCCAGGCCCAGGAGGCACAACAGAGAGTGTATAACCGCAGTGCCAGAATACGTACTTTTTCCCCAGGTGACAGGGTTCTAGTGTTGATCCCTACCGTAGAAAGTAAATTTCTAGCTAAGTGGCAAGGCCCTTTTGAGGTATTAGAAAAAGTAAATGAGGTGAACTACAAAATCCGCCAGCCAGGTAAGAGGAAGCCTGAGCAAGTGTACCACGTCAATCTTATTAAACCGTGGAAAGATAGACTATCACTTGCCGCAGACACCTCATTACCACCAGGGCAGCTTTGCTCCGAGAAGCCATTGATACCAGAGGTAACCGTACCTGACTCTCTGGCAAATGCACAGAAGGTCGAGGTACATGATTTCCTCTTTAGGAACAGACATTTTTTCTCTGATATCCCAGGCCGCACCTCTCTTATCAAACATGATATAATTACTGAACCAGGGGAAAAGGTTAAGCTTAGGCCCTACAGAATACCAGAGGCCAGGAGAGGGGTTATATCCAAAGAGGTGAGAAAAATGCTGGAACTAGGGGTAATTGAAGAGTCCCATAGCCAATGGTCTAGCCCCATAGTTCTGATCCCCAAGCCAGACGGCAGCTGGAGGTTCTGCAATGACTTTCGTAAACTAAATTCCATATCTAAGTTTGATGCTTACCCGATGCCCCGTGTGGATGAGCTCATTGACAGGCTAGGAAAGGCACGTTACATCACCACCCTAGATCTGACCAAAGGGTATTGGCAGATACCACTAACAGATGAGGCCAAAGAGAAAACTGCCTTTGCCACCCCTGATGGGCTATTCCATTATGTTGTTTTGCCTTTTGGTTTGCATGGAGCCCCCGCAACTTTTCAGAGGGTGATGGATAAGATTTTAAGACCTCATAAACGGTACGCAGCAGCCTATCTAGATGACATTATCATCCAAAGTCTGGATTGGGAATCCCATCTACCTAGGGTGCAAGCTGTTATAGATTCTCTGTGTGAGGCAGGATTCACAGCCAATCCAAAAAAGTGTGCCATTGGTCTGGAGGAGGCCAGATACCTAGGTTACACTATAGGCCGTGGTCTTGTAAAGCCCCAATTAAATAAAATTCAAGCCATACAAAGTTGGCCGCAGCCCATAAATAAGAAGCAAGTTCGTGCTTTCTTGGGGATTACCGGCTACTACAGAAGGTTTATTCCAAACTTTGCTTCTCTTGCAGCCCCTTTGACTGACCTGACAAAAGGTAAAGACTCGGTCATGGTTAGATGGACACCAGAGGCCGAGAAAGCCTTTCAGACCCTTAAAAACCTTCTGTGTGCTCAGCCAGTGCTGATAACCCCAGACTTTGAGAAAGAGTTTGTACTTCAAACTGATGCATCTGATGTGGGACTAGGGGCTGTACTGTCACAGGTGCGGGATGGGGAAGAACACCCTGTACTGTATTTAAGTAGAAAACTTAATGACCACGAGAAAAAGTATGCGATTGTGGAAAAAGAGTGCCTCGCTATTAAATGGGCCCTGGAAGCGCTCCGCTACTACCTGCTTGGGCGGCACTTTGTATTAATTACGGATCATGCTCCCCTCAAATGGATGTGTGAGAATAAGGAAAAGAATAGGAGGGTCACAAGGTGGTTCTTGGCTTTACAGGAGTACAGATTTACTGTAAAGCATAGGCCAGGAACACAAATGGGAAATGCTGACGCCTTGTCCCGTGTACATTGTCTTGTGTCCAGATGTGTTCCAGCCCCGGGTCTGAAACAGGGGGGGAGGATATGTGACAGAGTGTCTGGAGAAATTGTAGATGGGGTGTATATATGCCCAAGATTTATCATGTCTGTGATATAAAAAAAGCAACCAGGAAAATAGTGTCCAGAGATCTGTGGCTTCTGCAGATCAGGTTTGAACAAAACTAATTATCAGGGCCTGTGTTGCTGGAGTGGGGAGTGAGGGTGGGCCCCACTCCATACAGACAGTCCGGCTCTTGGGCTGTCTGGTTAATCAGTCAGTCCTCAGGTGTGCAAGTCTTATAAAAAGCCAGGAGTGCAGACACACCTTGGCTCTCAGCCTGGGAACAGGTCATCTGCTAAGAACCTGTGAGAGCCATACAAGTGGTACGTACAACTTCTGTTATGTGTGGTGACTGGTATTAGGCTGGCACCTTGTTAGTGAGGTATCCTGCTGTTTAGTTAGTGCCGGACAGGCATAGGATTTTGTTTGTGTTGATTTATTTCTGTACCACTATCTCTAAATAAAACTGGCTGAGGTCAGTTGTACGAACTCCAGTGTTCTATCTGTGCCTGCCAGAGTGTGCCCCGTCTACTCAGGAGACGACTACCCCGCTACCTAATCCCTTACAATATATATATATATATATATATACACACACACACACACACACACTGTATATCACTGCAGGGCCTGAATATAGGAGAACTAGAGGTCTCACCATGTTCATATGATAGATAGGAGATAGGGAAATAGATAGATAGATAGATAGGAGATAGATAGATAGGAGATAGATAGATAGGAGATAGATAGATAGGAGATAGATAGATAGATAGATAGATAGGAGATAGATAGATAGATAGATAGGAGATAGATAGATAGATAGATAGATAGGGAAATAGATAGATAGATAGGAGATAGATAGATAGATAGATAGGTAGGAGATAGGGAAATAGATAGATAGATAGATAGGAGATAGGGAAATAGATAGATAGATAGATAGATAGATAGGAGATAGATAGATAGATAGATAGGAGATAGGGAAATAGATAGATAGATAGATAGATAGGGAAATAGATAGATAGATAGATAGATAGGAGATAGGGAAATAGATAGATAGATAGGAGATAGGGAAATAGATAGATAGATAGATAGGAGATAGGGAAATAGATAGATAGATAGATAGATACAGATATCTAGTTGTTTTGTGTATAGAGGTCCTGCTGTAATGTATATATATATATATATATATATATATCCTGCTGTAATAGATATATATATATATATTACAGCAGGACCTCTATACACAAAACAAGTAGAAGAACCAGCACATACAGGACACTTAGTTTGCAGAGCCTACCTGCTGCCCTTTATCAGGTCATGTGTCCGATCACATGACCCGTGACATCATCAAAGGTCCTTCAGACTCAAAGGTCCTCTTTCCTACTCGGCTGTAGGGAAGATTTGTGATGGAAGACAGGTGCTCGGGGGCCCCAGTATGGATCGGCGGGCCCCTAACTGTCACATGCGGCCTCTAGGGGCCCAGTCCCCTTTGTTACTACACTTTTTTTTCTTTTTTACTAACAAAAAAAATGTAGTAACAAACGGGAGTGGGCCCCTAGAGGAGCTGGGGGCCCCGGCATTTGCCCTACTTAGCCGGGTGCTGACGCCGGCCCTGGATCTAGGACCTGTCCAAACTGTTCTGGATTAAGTACTAATAAAACATTCAAATAAAAAAATGATGGATGTGATTGTATGTATTTATAGGCTTGATCTTTAAAAATATAAAAAGGTTGACGGCTTTTAACGTTCTTACACTCAATCATCCCTACGCCAGTTCTTACCTGTCTCTACCCCACTTGTTGCCTATCCATATCCCTGCTGGTACCTATCCCTGCCCCACATGTTACCTATCCCTATCCCTGTTGGTACCTATCCCTGCCCCACATGTTACCTATCCATATCCCTGTTGGTACCTATCCCTGCCCCACATGTTACCTATCCATATCCCTGCTGGTACCTATCCCTGCCCCACGTTACCTATCCATATCCCTGTTGGTACCTATCCCTGCCCCACTTGTTACCTATCCATATCCCTGTTGGTACCTATCCCTGCCCCACTTGTTTCCTATCCATATCCCTGTTGGTACCTATCCCTGCCCCACTTGTTACCTATCCATATCCCTGTTGGTACATATCTCTACCACACATGTTACCTATCCATATCCCTGTTAGTACCTATCCCTGCCCTACTTGTTTCCTATCCATATCCCTGTGTGTACCTATCCCTACCCCACTTGTTATCCATCCATATTCCTGTTGTTAACCTCTTTTTACTTTATTTTACAGACCTCTACCCCTTCCTGGTGGCACAACCTGCAAACCACCCATGTCTTTGCCAGTGGAGATGCCATGCCAGTGAGCTCCTTTGAGCTGGCTTTGGTGTGCCCTGGGTGCAGTGGCCTGTGACAGCTGACCAACTGGTTATGGGCCACTGGGTGGCTGGGGCTGTGTGTCCACCACCTCTTTTTCTAGACTCTCATGGGCTTCAATCCATGTG
This sequence comes from Dendropsophus ebraccatus, assembly GCF_027789765.1. Taxonomy (NCBI): domain Eukaryota; kingdom Metazoa; phylum Chordata; class Amphibia; order Anura; family Hylidae; genus Dendropsophus; species Dendropsophus ebraccatus. The sequence continues at coordinate 79,417,986 of NC_091465.1, read as the reverse complement.
AGGTCTAGAACCTCATCATCACCCCATGGCATGCTCTGCATACTCACCGCTGCCCTCCTAGCTACCCTCCACACTGCTGTTTCAGCTTTACACCCAGGAGCTGCTTCAAAATTTTATAAAAATTTTATTTTAAAAATTACATTTACAATCAATTAGCAAGTCCTGTTCCTAACCCACCTTTTGGTTGCATTTGCAGCCCCCTACCCCTTTCAACACCCATTTTACAGCCATTTTTGTGACCTAATGTTCAGATCCCCATTCACTTCAATGGGGTTTGGGTCAAGTTTGAATGAATTAGTCACAAAACTATATAAAACAAGTGATCTTGATCAATGCAAGGGACATCGTATCAACTATGTACTTGGTGCTAGGACCTGCGCGTCCTAATTGTAAATATTATTATTTTTATTTTATTTATTTATTTTTTTTCTTTTCTTTTTTTGGAAGTTGTTCCTTATTTTTTTTCCTGATCACAATAAAAAATTTGTTTGGAGAAAAAAGTTTGAATGAATCAGTGAAACATGAATTTTCCCTACATCACTACATGTGGCCTATATGACCCCTCTTCATCACAGACAAAATGTATACACTTGACCAGTCATAAGCAGATACAGAAGTCCAGACCAGTCCACCTGAATATATATGCCAGACCATACGCCCTAAATGAATCGAGATCCGACCCCATAAATATAAACCCCAAACCGGACCCCCTAAACACCAGGTCAGACTCCAAGTAAATCCCCATTATATAAACATTTATCCTAGACCTTTTAAATACAGACCCCAGGCTAAACCTCCTAATAACAGACCTTTTCAGATGACATCATCTAAATACATACACTCCAAATCCCTAATAATAAAGAGCCCCCAGACCACCTGAGCTAATACAGAGACCCCCGGAATAAATATCTATCCCAAACAAGACCCCAGAGCCCAGAGCAGGCCTGCTTCTTGTCCTTTATGGAGCGTTGTCATGTATGATACCGTCACTCCTTTTCTCTCTGTCATAGTCGTTCTTCTCTTTTCCTTAGACATTGGCGTAAATGTTATCTTCTGCCTCCTCTATGGACTAACGAGAAAGAGAAAGACATCAAAGTAGTTACTAAACAACACACAAACAAGACAATACTATAGAAGAAGAAAAAAAAAGTAAAATAAATATATATGTAATCTGGGTTGTTAAAAGAATTGTAGCAGAGATGTTTGTGCTCCGAGGAGAGGAGATTGATGCATCAGATGTAGAGGACTTATGTCCTAATTAATAGACAGCTATGACGTTTACGTGGGACGGTGGCCAAATCGGTTACATTATCTTGGTGGCGCTACGGAGGTGGTGGTGGTGTGTGTGTGTGTGTGTGTGTGTGTGGGGGGGGGGGGGGGGGGGGGGGGGGGTGATGGGGGGGGGTTGGGGGGTTTGGTTGTGTTAACTTGTTAGTTATTTTCACACCCACCCCCGCCTGTAGATTTCAAAGTTGGTGGGAGTTCTCCTTTAAGCAGAGCGCTATTTGACTGTCTTCCTCTGTACCATTATGTATCTGCCTGGCTATACTCATACTCACCTTCATAGTAAAACACATTTCATTGTCCCGCTCGACAGTCAATGCATTTACATACATTTCTGGAAAAGAAACAAAAATTGTTTACAGAATGTACGTTTTTGGTTAAAGTGATTTTAAGATTGAGGCTATGCTCACACAATGTTTTTTAATGTAAAAATATATCTGTATTTTGATAATTACAGCTGTAAATAATGATCATGCTCTTTACTTACTGCCGTAATTATCAAAATATGGCCGTATTTTCACTTCAAAAACTGTAGTGTTAACATGGCCTGAAGGTGAGAGCAATAACGCTATAGATTATACACATTGCTGTATTACAGCTTCCTACAACCTGCGCACTCTGTAAACGGAAATGTAGAAAACATAATAGACTTTAGCAAGTAAACAAATAACTGAATATATATATACCGTACCATTGTCGTCTTCTACCTTCATACTGGCTGGTGAATCTCTTGATAAGGCACCTTGGAAAAACAAATGTTACAAGATTTTTGTAAGATTGTCTCCATGTTCCACTGTGGGGTCACAATTGGCAGATGAAAAAAAAAAGTTGTAAATAGGGAAATGAGGGAACTCGAACCATCAAGTTAGAATTTGCACATGTATCTGTTCGTTATTCCTCAATAAAGTTTGTTGAAATTTTGCTGAGCAATCACCAAGCTTGTATGCATCACTGTTGTCCTGGCAACCCCTAGCCATGCCTTGGTTTGGTTAGATGGGACATGTGACCCTGGTGTATAATGGTGGGCATAATGATGTCAGTGGGACATAAGGAGGCGGTGAAAAACAACCGCAGATTCAGACCTCTGTTCTTAATAGGGAAAGTGTCAGGATCGGGCCATACAGACACGACAAGACAGTGGGCCCTAGGTCTGAACCCACCCACTGTCACTACCTGCTTGCCTCGATTGGCCCTAGGCGGTCGTGGACAACCACGAAGATGTTCCCTACGCTGATAAAGTGCACACAGAACGAGACTGACGAACAAACATAAAAGAATGGTGAACAAGCCGGGTCAAATCCACACAGGCAACGCAGTACAAAATCAGCAGGCAAAGGGATCGTCAAATAGTCAGGCAGAAGGTCAGATAACAAGTCGAGTCAAAATGAGGGATTAGGAGAGGGGTTCGCAGGAATAGACGGGGAATCTGGAACCAGGAGTTACCCTCAATAGCCAGCGCTGGGACTCTGCCTCAGCTCTATTTTATGCTGAGCAAGAGCCCGGTCTGGATCCCCATTGGACCGGTGTTCTGATCTCCCAGGTACAGACAGGCAGAGAAACCCGTCAATCACAGCAACAACACAGGTGTAAAATCAAGTCCAGAAGCTTCTCAGCTTAACTCCTGCATAGCCAGAAGCTGAGAAGCAGTCGGGTGTGGCACACAAAAGCAAAACACCAGGTCCAATTCACACAGGCTACTGCAGATTCCTGACAGAAAGGTTGCTGATACAGGCAGGGAAAGAAAGGCCTGAACAAGTGTGAAAACTGTGGGATCATCTGTGCTAAGGAGCTGGTGGCTGTGAGAAAGTCAGGGAGGAGGGGGTGAAAACAGATTGCTTAAATTAAACCACAAGTGTACTCATTTTTACTAGTCGGAGGCTGGGGAAATTGTTTGGTCCACTGTATAGGTAAAAATAAAGGGTTCTCCTTTAACCCCTTCACGTCAGTAACATGTATATATATGTTCTTACTAAACATACCCGTTCAGTAGGAATGTATATATACATTCCTGTTACTGACGGGGTTTTTGATGAGATCGGGAGCGCTGCAGGGATAGCGATCCCGCTCTCATCTGTGTCCGGGGCCGCAGGTAATGAGAGTCAGCTGCGATCCCGCAGCCAACTGTCATTAACCCCTTAAACATCGCGGAGTTTAAGGTACCCAGTGACAGATCAAGCATCTGTCACTGAGTGATCGGGACCCCCGCAGCCATGCTCCTTACCTCCGTCCTTTCGGATCCGCGATCTATGTGTAGAGTCTGCTCTCAGACAGGCTCTATACATAGATCGCCGATAACACTGATCTATGTTATGCTCCGGCATAGCATAGATCAGTACATGCAATACATGTATCTAATAAAATATAGCATTATTTTTCCCGCATGGTGAATGGCGTAAACGGGAAAAAAAAACGCACAGAATTGCTGATTTTATTAACCTATATATCACAAAAAAATTCATAAAAAGCTATCAAAATTTTTCTGCTACAACAATATGATATTAATAAAAACTAGAGATCATGGCGCAAAAAATGACACCCCAAACCATCCCTGTAGGTAGAAAAATAAAAGCGCTATGGCTCTTAGAAGGCGGGTAGGAACATTGCATTAATTTGACCTGTACTTTTGTGCATCAAAGGGCTTGGTCTTGAAGGGGTTAAATTGAACCGCAAGCCATTTGTGGCCTAAAGTTCATGTTCCCATTAACTTCAATGGGGTTCAGGTCTGTGCAAAAGTTCGGGTAAAAGTCAGTGTCAAACTTTTTTATTCAGTTCAAACATACCGATCGAAGCCAAATATGTGCGGGCCCGCTCATTATTAGTTGTAAATAGTGTTTATTTTATTTATGCCTGTTCTCAGTTACGACTGTAATTCTATACAATGTGTGGATTACTGGGCAATTGTCCAATTTTAATGGCGCATCATGCATTGAAACTATGGCTGCATTTTGGTATTATGTCACTATGTGTGAACATAGCCATACAGTTACATTTTCATCAATAAAAACAACAATTTTGCATTGTATAATATGATGGCCAATGATGGCCAATCTCATAGAAGGAGGAGTCATCGGCCAATGGCACAGGTGATCGGCTATAACCTCTCCAACAATATCAGATGGTCATCTCAGGTCTGAAACATAGATGAGTAAAGATACATACTTGGTTCACTAGGTTCACTTCTCATCTTGTTCCTTCTTACAAGGAAGACAATCCCCAGTAGAGCTGCCAAAACAATTATACTTCCTCCAATTACCGATCCAGCAATGACTTTAGGGTCTTGAAGTAAAGGTGCTATAAAGTACATAGAATTGGTTATGGATGGTTCCAGCACATTATGTAGAGCTTATGTACTCCAGTTCTGCTGCTTTCTGCTGAAGACACTGAAAATTGTGTGTAAGCTTTTCTCTTTGTCTCCCTCTCCTCCCCTCTCCCTTCCGAGAAGGCTAATGTAAACAAATCCCTGGTAATCCCTAGCTACAACTTTGTAACAAATTTGTAATGCTGGGAGGTTTAATCACAGTGAGTTCATTAGCAACTTGACCTCAGAATAACCCACCCAGCATTACAAAGAAGCTGCAATGTTGCAGATACAGCCAGCCAGGGACTTGTTAACATCAGCTGTCTTGGAAGGGAAGAGGGAAGAGGGGGGGGGGGGGGGGGGAAACCTCACACACAGTTTTTTGGTGTCTTCAGTATAAAGCAGAACTGAGGGAAGGAGACTAAATAGATATTAAGTGTTTTGGCTGCGGTGCCCCATGCTCACGAATCAATGGGTGCCCCCCTCACCTCAGTTGAGCGATATCTCCCTTTGGACCAAATTTACACCTGCCACTGCCGTCCAAGTATGATAGAGATCCCAAGATGTACAGGGGATTTGTCTCATGCGCACTTCCAAGGTGGCATTTGACATCAGCCTCCTCGTGGGGAAGGCCTTGGCCTATGGGATCAGGATGATCCGGTCACTACCAACCTCCAAGCCTTCCTGTTGGAGTTCTGGTACGTGTTTGAAGAGCCTGCTCGAATTTCTTCTGGGGAGCGTCTTCTTGCAATGGAGTGTCGTCTTGCGTCCTCTCCTCTTGCAACGGAGCTCTTTGTTGGGAAGTACGAGGTACAGTTCCGCACTGTGGCTGCAGAACTCTACTGGAATAATGCTGCCCTAGTCACCACCTTCAAGAATGGTCTCTCTAGTTGAGTGAAGGATGTGCTTTTCAGCCGAGACCTTCCATCCTCCTTAAACGACTTGATCCACCTGACTACCTGGAATGACATTTGATCCTCTGAGAGAGAGGAGGAGGTCCGTCAGTAATGTGAGTTAGTCCGGGTTCACTGCACATTCCGGTTGGCACCAGCATTTCATAAGCCGCCCCAGCCAACTACTGAGGAATCCAAGCAGGTGGAGAGAGTTCACCTTACCCAAGAAGAGAGAACTCGTGACTAGGGCACCATTATTCCAGTCAAGTTCTGTGGCCAAAGTGCGGAACTGTGTTGTACTGTGTACTCCCTGACAGAAGAGTTCCATTCCCGCAAGTTGAGGAGGGCAAGAGCAGAAATTTTACCTGTACTGTGCCAACCCTGACTATTTCCTCCTTAACAGCCTGCATCGTCCACAGCAGTTGGGAAACTCCCACGCTAAGGTAATGTAGGAGAGGCCTTCCTAGGTGTGTACGCATCCTCTAAGCGTTTGTATTTACCGGTCGTGGTCTCTATTCCATCCGATCAGCAAAATCATTCCACTGACCTTTTGGATTCCGGGTCCGCAAGCTACTTTATCATAGCAACATATGAAAAGTAATATTTTAGTGCAATACCCTTTTTATTTTCCTTTCTATTAGGGATGGTCCGAACCTGCCGAGGTTCGGGTTCGTATGCTGCTCAGCAGCAGATTCCCGCTGTCTGCCCGCTCCGTGGATGGATACAGCGGGAGGAACACCTGGAAAACTGGGATACAGCCTATGGCTATGGCTGTATCCCAGTTTTCCAGGCGGCCCTCCCGCTGGATCAGACAGCGGGAATCATTACCGAGGGTTCGGGTTCGTACGAACCTGAACCGAACTCGGTTCGGACCATCCCTACTTTCTATGTTTTACTAGCAATGAATGCCAGAAGGAGGAAAGTTCTGGCAATTTTTGTAAATGGCAAATTATTGCAGTGTTCATTGTTTGGTGCACAATGCTGGGAGATGGAAGGATATCTGTAAATCTACCATGTACTTACCATAGACATTAAGACGAATGGTTTTCTGAGCTTTTTGTCCCCAGGAGGTTGTCATCTCACATCTGATGGTTTTCTCGTCATCATCTAAAGACGGGGTAAATGTTATAGTAGGTGAAGTCTTCCAGATGCCGGACACATCGCTCTTCTTCCACTTTATAGCATAGGATGTGGCAGAGCAGTTCCCAGGAGGAGAGCAGGTCACTGTCTTATCTATACCAGCAGTCACCGTCCCAAGATCTGAGATCACTGGTTCTTCTGTGAGATCTATTCAAGAATAAATGAGTGAGTTAACTGAATTTACTATGATGTCAATATTATATTTATTATAAATAATTATGATAAAAAAATAATATTTATTTGGGGGGCACAATGTATTAAGGGCACACAGTACATTTTACCTCATTTGGGGGGGGTGCAGTGCCTTATACCTTTTTGGGGGGCACAGTGCATTGTACTTTCTTGGGGGCACTGTATTAGGGGGTCATAGTGCATTATGCCTCATTGGGGTCACAGTAAATTATAAGTCATTGGGGGCATGATGCATTATACATTGGGGGTCACATTATTGGCACTGTATTAAGGGGCACAGTATATACCTTTTTAAGGGGGTCAAAGTGTATTAAACCTCATTGGGGACACAGTGTATCAAGGGAGTCCTTTACATTATACCTTACTTAGGAAGGGGGGATATGCATCTTTGGAGGTACAGCACAGTGCATTATATTGTACCTCATTAAGCCCAGCACAGTGCACATTGCATTAAATATCATTAAGTGGAGGCATGGAGCATTGTACATTGTACTATATATTAGGGGGGGGGGGGGGGCACAGTGCATTATACCCCATTAAGGGTGGTACAGTGCATCAATTTCCATAACTGGTGGCACAGTTCGTTATACCATATTAGGGGGCGGGAGCACAGTGCATTATACCTCCTGGGGTGCACAGTGTATTAAGGGGCTACAACACATTTTCCTTTAATATTTCAATATGGGGGGGGGGGGGGGTTGTAGAGTATTTGGGTATTCAATTCATAGGGTGCAGTGTGTGACACTAAGAGGAGCTTTTCTTGGAGAATGTGATCTGCTGGAAAAGTGGAAAAAGGAAAATTCTGTAGAGATGAGATGTAGATGGAAGAATCATGGTGGTCTAGATAATATGGGGAAGAAAAAAAACAACTGTAGAGAAGAGGTCACCTGTAGTCACTCATATCATTGTGTAAAAGTTGGGCTGGGCTAGGCTGGTGCCCCTTTCTCAGCCTCCGTCCTATGCTACAGACCGGCCTCTATAAAAGTATTACATGATTTGAAGAGCAGACAGGTGGAGAGCAAGGGAAGAGTCTGCATTGCTTGGTGTGTAAGGCTGGGTTCACACTACGTTTTTTTAAATCTGCTTTTGCACAGAACTTATGCAAAAACCTATGGAATAACTGATGCATTTGTCTGCATCTGTTCTTCCATTGACTTCTATTATATATATATATACTGTATATATCTATATATGTATAAAAAAAACTGATTAAAATGCATCTGTTTTTTAACGTACACAAAAATGTAGCTGACCTTATTTTTGTGTACGTTAAAAAAAAAGGTTTTTGATCCTCTTTTTTTTATAATGAAAGTCAATAGAAAACTGGATTAAAACAGATGCAAACAAATGCATCCGTTTTTTATCTTTTTTTTTTTTTTTTTTTTTTCCAATTACGGATGAAAAAAAACACAGTGTGAACTCTGCCTAACAGGATATCTGTAAAACTAATATGTACTTACAGCAGACATCGAGAACAATGTGTTTTTTAGTGGTCTTCCCCTCAAAGTTTGTCATCTCACATGTGATGGTTTTCTGGTGATCATCTGGAGTTGGGGTAAATGTTATAGTAGGTGAGGTCTTCCAGATGCCGGACACATCACTCTTCTTCCATTGGATAACTACAGATGACGCAGGGCAGCTTCCAGATGGTGCGCAAGTCACTGTCTTCTCTATACCAGCAGTCACTGTCCCAAGATCTGAGACGACTGGTTCTTCTTGCAGATCTATATGAGGAATGATGAGTAAATTGACAAAAATGGTAATGTTATTGTTAGTATTAATTTTTAGAGCATTACATCCAGGGTGAGATAAGTATAAAGTTCAGAGCGGTTTACATACATAGAGTTACCTGAATAAACAACTGAAAATCAAGCAAGCACAATAAACATGAACCTACTGGGTAAAAGACTGGAACTGATAAAAGAAGGCCCCGCCCATGAGGAACTGCAATAAGAAGGGGAGGAGGAATAACACAGGGAGCATGGACGCTGCTGCTGTATATAGTTTTGCAGTGGGAATAGAATAATTGAGAGTTGTAAACTTTTCAAACGAAAATGGGAATTCAAGCTGATTTTGAAAATTTGGATGGTTGGAAGGAGTCTGATATGTTGTGGTAGGGAATTCCAGCGCATGGAAGATGGACAGAAAAATATTTGGCTATAATGATGTGAGGAGCAAAGAGCAAAGTATACGGTTTTGTGAAGATCATAGCTAATATATGGGGCGATATCATGATATTATACCATAGTTATATGGAGGTTAGCAGCTTTTTATGTCTTTCTCAGTGTCTCCAAATGTATTCGAAATAATTTCTGCTTCTGCTCAGGAAACCCCCGTGGCACCTATGGAGTTGGTAGGAAGACATTTCTGCATATAGTAATGTTATAATGCCAGTGAGGCTACTCCAAGGATCAGGCACAAAGTGGCCAGCACTGGAAAACTGCTAACAGTAAGCTAGTTATGCCTTATGTATTCCTAGCTAACTGTTTATACATAGCCCTACGGTAACAGCATAGGGTGTGATGGAAACTATACAAAAGAGTACAGGCATCTGACAAAGGCAAATGTCCCTTCTTTTTTTCAAAACATGTAATATGTTTCGAGGGTGATGTAAAGCTATATCTGTAAAACATTTCAGTTGCACTGGTGACTCATTTTAAAGCCCCTAAATCCTTCTCTTCTGAAGTCTTTGCCAACACAGAACTGCAGATATAATACTCAGATAGAGTATTTGGAAACATTGAACTGCAGTTTCCATTGTTTGGACATTTCCATTTTGTTTGGCCAAACTAATATGTACTTACAGCAGACATCAAGAAGAATGGTTTTCTTAGTTGTCTTCCCCTTGAAGTTTATCATCTCACATGTGATGGTTTTCTGGTGATCTTCTAGAGACGGGGTAAATGTTATAGTAGGTGTATTCTTCCAGATGCCGGACACATCACTCTTCTTCCATTGGATAACTAAGGATGTGGCAGAGCAGTTCCCAGGAGTAGAGCAGATCACTGTCTTTTCTATACCAGCAATCAGTTTCCTTAGATCTGAGACGACTGGTTCTGCTGTGAAATCTATACAAGGAATAATCAATGAGATAATAAAATAACTATGATATCACAATGAACTACAAGTAAAATAAAAAAAAAAGAATACATAATATAACAGAAACAAACAAATCAAAACAAGCAAGTCCAAGAAACATGATCTTACTGAGTAACAGACTGGGGCTGAGGATGAAGGGAAAGGTTGCAGATAGACTGGAGGGGTGCAAGAGCATTAGAACAAAAGACACAGAGAAAAAATAGTAAATCTGAGATATTGTGCAGAATCAAGGTCAAAATAAGAGGTCAAATGAGAAATGGGCAGAAGGGGCAGAAGATTTGGAGGACTCTGATTTGTAGTCTGAAGGTGAAATCACTGGGAAAAGTACAGTCTTTACAAGGCTTTTCTTAGAAAAACATACCAGTTAGCTATCCACAGGATAGGTCATCAGTCACTCATCGTCAGGGTGCAGACATCCCGCACCACCACTGATCAACTGTTTGGTGAAGCTCTTAACAGTGTATGAGGCCGGAAACTGTTGTTCAATGTGTAGTGGCCAGATCTGGTTACTGCAGCTCGGTTGCCATTCACTTGAACAGGAACTGAGCTGCTGTTAGAAGTCGCCACAAACACTGTGTAGTGCTGGCACAGAACAGATGATCAGAGGGGCTGCCGGGTACGTGCACCCTGCCGATGAGTGACTGATGACCTATCCTGTAGATTTCAGTATGTTTTGCCCAGAAAACCACATTTGCTGCAATTTCTAATCCTTGTAAAGGTGTTGTATCGGGTACGGAAAATATAAATGTTCCCCTGTACTTTGTATAAAAATAAATAAATAAAATAATAATATTAATAATAATAATATGGTTGAAATAGACACATGTCCACAAAGTTCAACCAGCGAAAGGTTAATGGTTTATGCTATATTTCTATACTATAGTGTGCCCCACACACTGTCTACTGTACTCAACAACAGTAGATTTGGGAACTGCGGAACACGTTGGCAATGTTGCCGGGCAGTAGAGATGGTCATCATTTCCTTCCCTTGTGGTGCTGAAGAGCTGAATCCCATCTCTGTTAGGAGAAGACCATGAGGAGACTATAAAGTGCAGTGTTTTGGATGTAGAATGGAAGTATGGGCGATGGACCTGGATGAGCTATCTGGAGAACCTTGTATGGCCTGAAAGAGAGAAGAAGACCTGAACATGGCCAGCTTAAAAACATTGGTGATCCAAGAGAACACATTGACTTATCCACCATGAGAACATCAATGGGCTAAGGGTTGGAGCATTTTGTTCATTGTGGATAGAACAGAGGCTTGAGAATAGGAAAAGCCAGAGCCGTGAATAAAAGCACCGGTGGTCAATTGCTGAACTCTCGGGCGGCATTCTTCTTAGACAAGACGGACTCTGTTCTGGGAGGGAATTTGTGTATTTTGTTATTTAGAGGTCTCTGGAAAATCTGAGTTGGTTTGAGAAAGATGGTAACCCTAGGGGTCTGGGTGTGTCACAACTCTTTGGACAAGTTAACTGGACACAAACAGTGTGGACAATCCAGACAGGAGTTCCTAGAAATGAGTAATGTTAGAGAAGATATCCCTGTCCATTATACAGTGAGGCTGCATCAGGTATGCTATAAGTCACATTGTGGCAAGAACTTTGATCTGTAGGTATGGAACTGAGAAAGATGAATTCTTTTCTGTTGCTTTTATAGGGAACCTGTCATCAATTGTTATGGTGGAGTCACGAGTCATTGGGGTGGTCCTCAGTGCCTTCTCTCCACCTCGCCAGCCTTGTTTGATAGATCTCTGCCTGGGTGTAGGGATATATCTATTGATCAAGGCCAGTGGGGTGGGGAGAAATCTCCAGGGACTGCCTGGACAACTTGAGGTATAAGCGGCATGAAATAATGACAAGTTTTCCTTAATACAAGTTTGTCGTAATGAATCCTTCAATAATAAGGTAAGAAATTTTAACCACATTGTAATTTAGGTTTCCTCAGCAAACCTGGTCCATCTGAAAATGCTAATTAGTCTGTAATAAAAGGGAAATTGTTCACAGACCTGACTGGTTAACCTGGCTAATGGAATGAAAACATTACCCAAGAATAGTTATGTTGATGATGCGGCTTATAAAAACTTCTTTATAATAAAAAAAAAGAGTGTGGGAAAAGATGTTGGTTGTTCCTAGGCAGCTGTGTGCAAAGTATTAGGAAAATATAAAGGTTAGAAAAAGAGAATGGAAGGGTAGACTTAAGAAAAGAACACAGTTTCAAGATAGAAAACTCACCACAATGCTTGAAAAATAGAACATGCTCCACAAAACAGGTGGAAACGGGAGTCAATGACAGAACTGAAAGAAATCGGCCAAATGTAATGGGATTTACATAAAGAGGAACCACAGGTCACCCAGCACTAACATCTACACAGAGAGCTAAAAAGTACAATCATGGGGAAAGATCTGATAAAAGTGACATCACTGATCAGTCACCGATCTGCACTGGTCATCTAGGGAGATGTGCCTACTACATAGGAACCTGCTAATATGTACCTGTTGGCGCTAATTCCGACTCTGGTCTTCTGCATGGTGCTGTCGAGGAGTTTTTTCTTTCAAAATAAATATGCTAATTAGTCTTTTTGATGTTCCTCTACTACTAAGTGCCCTGTTTTTTAAGCCTACCGGCTCATATGTCCCCTCCTACTCTCTCCGAGGAGAGAGACAAGCCTACTTATGCATATATGAGTATGCATTAGTAGGTCTGGAAATTAGAGATGATCTAAGAGATTAACCCGAACCATCGGCATTTGACCTCCGCTGCCTTCCCGTTCCGTGGGGAAGGCGGTACTCGGGCTTTCTCCACCTTCCCCAAGAAACGGGAAGGCAGCAGGAGTCAAATGCCGATGGTTCGGGTTAGTACGAATCTGAACCTCGGCCCTGTTCAATAATCTCTACTGAAAATACGAGCTAATGGACGGGTGAGATGGTGCACATAGGCACATGGAGAAACATGAGAAGACCAGTGCTGGAATGAGCACCTCATATGTACAAACCTTTAAAAAAAATCTTTTTCTGGAAAGTCCAGCAATCATTCAGCAGAGACTAATATGGATTTCTTTCTTGCTACCACCATCCTGTACGTTTGGTGGTTCCACATTTTTTCTAGTTGTTGAACAGCAGGATCCTGCACATCACTCACACTTACCAGTCACTGTAATAGTGGTTGTTACTTCTTCTATATAATTATATTTCACTCTACTGTCTTTGCTTTCTTCAAATCTAAAGTAATACGTCCCCTGATCTTCTCTCCTCGCATCAGTTATGGTCAGGGTGCAGTCTCCACTATCCGGATTTCCCGCCAGATAGAACTTTGATTTGGGATCCCTGGCTTTATCATTAGTGACAACAGTAATCTCTTGATCAAAAGGCAACTTTTTCCAGTATCCAAAGGAATTGCTGAATGTATTTCTATTATCAGCAGTAAAGGTACAAGGAATGGTGACACAGAGACCCTCCTGTACACTGACACTAGGAGCCACTCGTATAGTATAGCCTGGAAGACATGTGATACCTGTAGAAGCATAAAGGAGAGTGTTATTATATATCCGGTATTACATGTAACGAATAACCCATATATGTATTCTGAGATATTTTCTCGATAGATAGACAGATAAGAGATAGAGTATTAGATAGAAAGATAAGAGATAGATAAATGGGACGTGGCTTAGCTATGGCACTGTGCGGTCGTGCACCGAAGGAGCTCTGCACACAGTACCATCTTTCTTCCCTATTCCTGTCCTACCTTCCATTCCTGGTGATGCCCAGGCAACGCAGGAGACCTGCACAGAAGACACCGCAGCCACAGATCTGCTTGTCCTCCCTCCACTGTCTCAGAGTCCCGCTGCAGAGCCAGCTACCGCACCATGCAGGCAAGATGGTCCCGTGCGAGATCGGGAATGTGATTAATTAATAGTTCGGGCAATTACGCACGTGGCGATACCAAACATGTTTATTTATTTATTTTTATTTATAACATGGGAAAAGGGGTGTGATTCACACTTTTATTAGGGGAGGGGGCTTTTTATTATTAATGACACTTTTTTTTTTACTTTTACACTTATACTAGAAGCCCCCCTGGGGTTAGGGTTATTCCCCCTGGGGTTGGGGTTATTCCCCATGGGGGACTTTAAGTATAAGTACACTGATCTCTCATTGCGATCTATGCTGCACAGTAATACAGCATAGATCAATAAGATAGGCACTCGATTGCTTCCAGCTGCTGCAGCCGGAAGCAACCGAATGCCGAGCCGGGATCAGTGCCATTACGGCGCAGACCCTGGCCAGGTGAAGACACGGGGATCGCTCTTCCGGGACAACGTCCCTGGGGGGGGGGGGGGGGGCGATCTCCTCCACTAGACACCTGGGAACAGCTGCATCAGGTAATCGGATGCAGCTGTAATCTTTGACAACTGCATCCGATTATCTAATTAGAGGGCACAGCGATCGGACCGTGTCTGCTAATAGCCGTGGTCCCTGGCTACATGCGGCGCCTGGGACTGTGGCGGTTCAGAGCGTGGCCGCCGTGCGGCCCCGCTCTGAACACCTGTGGGCGGCCCTGGACGTACAGGTACGTTCAGGGTCGCCTAAGGGTTATAAGTTTTCTACTTTTTTATTACTCATTATGTGCCTTATTATCTATTGCACTATATTTTCTATTCCAGTGGCCTTCTCAGTCTTATATGTTTACCAGTTATTCATGCTGTGCCTAACCTGTTTCCTCTCCAGTATATTTTCAGTTACCACCCTATAACTATGCTGGGGTTGGCTTTTACTCAGTGGGGGGTCTGAGAGAGGGTGTCCACGGCTCTTTTCTAGCAGGTATAAGTTGGTATTGTGTTTGTCTATATGGTCTCAGACTAAAGCTGTAGTATGCTGCTCCCGTCACCAGGTGTCACTGTAATTTTCACCTTATGTCTTTCGGGCGTAAGGTAAACTATACATAGGTTAACTGTATTTTCTATTGATTGTGTGTATTTCCTGCCACTGTCTCGTGATTTATGTCTAGCCAACTAGCCAATCCCTGAGCTAGCTATCTGCAGTCACTATCCTATCACAGAGAATTATCTTAGTTCCCTTGCTCAATCAGATCCCCTCTGAACATATATATATATTGGGACTACTTGGGGCAGATTCCTGTCAGTGTATGTTGGACAGAGAGTGTATACAGAAAGTCTGCTGCAGTGTATATCCAGGGCCTGGCCTGAGGCCAGGACCCATTTGCAGAACTTTATGAAACAGATTATTCTACTTTCTATGTCTTATGCCCATGTCCGACTAGTGCCTAAAGGTGCCGAGGCTGCGTTAAAGGGGATCAAGGGACAACCCTGTGGATCATCCTGAGGATCATTCCAGGTACAAGTCAGTAGTCAAGCTACTCTACTGCAACTCACTAGGTTTCCTAAGGGGTTGCCTCAATGGCTAGCTCTAATCACAAGGTGGGGCCTACATCACTGAATCTGTGTCACTTTGTGCCAATAGACAGCATTATGAAGACGTTCATAACCCGTGGGTGTAGGTAACTCTTCTCTAAAGCTTCCACAACTGAAAGTCCTAGGATATAGATAGGGCTCCACTACCCTGAGCCAACCATTAGCCCACTACTGTCTTCAATTCCCAACAAGCAAGGCCAAATCTATTTCAAGCAACTATTGTATTCAGAGACTGTGCCAAGTGTTTATCTCCATCTTTCTCCGAGTCTGAAAAGTATAGCCTCTCATCTGCCAGCATATCAGCTGTGATCTGTAAACTACCGGTATCCATTGTCTGCTCAAGACTCCTAAACAGTGAACTGTCTGTTGTCCTATCAAGAGTGATATATATATATATATATATATATATATATATATTGTAGACATGTCACAGGTGAAGTGCTCGAGGGGGTGTACATCTCGCCTAGGTTGCTACACACGGTGAGATGGTGAGTCCAGGATGGATCTGTTGCTCAGCAGTGTTATGCTGCTGAGTTGTTATTTATTTTTACCGGGCCTGGATTTACATGGAATGGCAGGTAGGTTTTGGTAGTGAGACTTGGCATTCCCTCCCCCCCCCGATCCACTTTGGGTGTTGGGATCAGGTGTGCTCTGATGAGCCTGGAAAAGGTAAAAGCTCTGCAGAGCTGCAGGTGGTTGCTCTCAGCCAGGAGTGAACAGCCTGGGTGTCTGTTTGGGAGAAAACTGTGAACATAGCCTCTGCTGGAGCTTATATATACCCTGCGGTATCCAGGTGGAAGACGCACTGTGATAAGTGTTAGATAGGTGAAGAAACTTGTTAGTAAGAGCCCAGACGGGCAAGACCTTTTTGTTTGTTTTATTCTTAAAGCACGGTGCTGCTGTATTTCTGTTTGCTGGACTGTTTATGCTGCAAATAAACGCCAAGCTGTCCAAGTCTGCTGTGAACTGTGTCCAAACACACCATCCCCCGGGATATATATATATACACACACACACACACACCTACACACCTTGGCTTAGGAGTAACCTGGATTGAGAGCGTTTTGCAAGAAGAGCTCAGTTTTTCAAAATTGTAACTTGGTTTAAGAGCATTGCTTTGGTTTAAGAGCTCCCTGTACTGGGTGGGAGGGGAGTGGGGGAGAGGAATGGTCGGCATAGCGGGGTCTACAGCGCTGTACTCTGACCCAGGAAGTCTCCCTCACCTTTAAAATCATAGCCTCAGGCTGAGGCTTGCATCAGGGGACAGAACTGTGGAGGTAATCTCTTCATAGCTGTAACCTGTCTCTCCCCTGGCAGAGAGTGCTGCTACACTGTGCCCACATATGCCCTGCAGTCTCTGTCAGTCCTTGTGTTTCCCATCCTCTTCATCCCTACTATAATCTTCCTGCACTTACACTCAGCTACACACACTGCTATAATGTAACTACACTTACACTCCATAGGAGGCTACCATAGGAGCAGGGTAGGCAGTTGCTATGGGGCCAGTGCAGGAGCTTGTCCCGAGGGGAAAAGGTAAGAGCGTGTGTCCTATTGTTTAACCTCTTATGTACTGCAGTGTATAGGTGACCCAATGTTTACTTAGATGCTGCAACACAAAAAAAAGGGTTAACAAGCAGAAGACAGAGATCTCTGCTTCACTGCTCTGATAACCTCTGTTCTCCAGCTGGGAAGTAGGAAAGGAAAATGACTCTGTGCAGAAGGTTATCATTGCACAAGCAGTAAAGCAGATATCACTTTGTCTTTTGAACTTTGGGTCACTTACACACTGCAGTACATAAGGGGTTAAGCAAAAGGTAGTATGCTCCTGCACATATGTATTTAACCATAAGGGCTCCTTATGGGCTGTTATAGGTAAATACAGTGGACTGTCATAGCAAGCAGCCATTGGCTCTTTGCTCTGCCAGTCACTCTTGTGGCTGCAGCCAGAAACATCACAGAGCACACAGGTGGAACCAATTGTCTGCATATCAGTGATTTCTTATGGGAAAATTTGCTTTGGTTTATGAATGGATTTGGATTACAGGCACAGTCCCGGAATAAATTATGCTCGTAATCCAAGGCACCACTCCATCTAGAAGGACCCTTAATGGCCTAGAGAGAAGCAGGGATACTGTATGTATTGTAACTTTACCTCTCAGGTCAGACCCTCTGCTTAGTGTACTGTACTGAAGCAGGGAGTCTTGTTTAAGTGCCCGCTCCTGCAGAGCATTGGGGGCACGTCCTAATCTGAATCAGAAGCTGAGTGCAATCTGATGTAAACTGATTCATCTCTAGGCCTATGCACTTGCAGAACAAGACCCTTCTTGTCTCCTGAGTTATGCACCAAGTACTTTTACATTGATCTAAATGATTACATTTCCCATTTTATTGGGACTCTTAGGGTCCTATTACACAAGGTGATTATCGTTCTAAAAATCGTTATACGGTTCAGATATAAGCTATTATCATTTTTTGTAATTGCATGCAAAAATTAAACAACTAACAAGTAATCGTTGATTGCATGCTGAGACCTGGACCTAAAATCATCGTTGATCGGTCACGAATCGGTCAGTGTGATAACACGTCGTTCCCATAAGTTCTTTAGGTGTAATAGCTCTAAAACAAACGATCAGCGAGGACAGGACGACCACAAGAACAATCGCAAGTGAAGATCATAGTTCTGTGTAATTAGGTGAACGATTTTGGGTCGTTTGCCAAAGCGGTTGCTTGAGATCGTTCATCATTAATCGTCAAAAAATCGCTCTGTCTAATAGGGCCCTTTGAGGTTACTGTGAAGTGCCCCATAGAAGGGAACTGAGTAATGAAGAATATATTAGGATAGGATTCTCTAGTAACAAATAGACCTGTATATATCCCACTTACCTCTCCACAGCCGGGACAGGGTCACCAGTAATATCCATGCACCACAGAAGTTTCTAGACTTCATCCTGACCCAGAATTTGTAACTTTCTCCTGACATATGCAGAAACCTCTCTGTTATGGCTTCTTCCTTTTATATGCTTATATACTCATTACATAGCCACTTCCTCCTAGGTATTCTGAAAAAGGGAAACACAAGCAAAAAAAAAAAAAAAAAAAAACGAAAAAACAAACAAACAAAACAATATATATTTTACACATTTTAGGGGAGATTTATCAAACATGGTGTGAAGTGAAACTGGCTCAGTTGCCCCTAGCAACCAATCAGATTCCACCATTCATTCCTCACAGACTCTTTGAAAAATGAAAAGTAGAATCTGATTGGTTGCTAGGGGCAACTGAGCCAGTTTCACTTTACACCATGTTTGATAAATCTCCACCATTGTCTTTGTTTCTATTTTTATGGTGCAGCTCGGACCCTATGTCTGACATACACTATGCTAAACCTCTTCATGTCCCGGCCCAAAATGGCCTAAATGGGCTGGCCTAAATGGTTTAAATGACCATAGCATTGATCAGTATTATTGGCGCTCTTCTCATAGAGTTTACCTGTGGCAGGTTATATGAGAAGATCACCAATCGCACTGCGGGAGTCCTGATCAGAGTTGCTTCTGTCACTTCCACTTAAACACTGTAATCGCTGCAGCCGGTCATTAACGGTATAGCCGATAGCAACCATAACTCACCCGCTATAAAGCAAGTCCAGCTGCTAGGCACGCTTCATAACTCTGTAGTAAATAATGGTGTACAGGTACGGCATGGGTAGTTTGGGAGTTAAAGGGCTACCCCAGAAGCTTAAAGAAAAAAAAAATCTTATTTTGCTAATACATTGTTTTAATAAAGTTATATTACTTTGTGACACAGCCTCTCTGCTGCCTCCACTGTTTGTGTTGGGAACTACAGAGCTAGAATCCCTGCAGTTCTCTATTACCTGCGCAGCTTGCTGATGGCTCTAGCTGCCCATGTCATGTTGTGCTGATGCATCATGGGATTAAGAGTGGTTTAAAAAAATGCAGTTATGAATCTGAAAGTCAAAATGGTGGGTAATAAAAGTACACATGGGGGGGGGGGGGGGTAAAGCAAAATTGGTTCCGTTGCCCCTAGCAACCAATCAGATTCCACCTTTCATTTTCCAAAGAGTGTGAGGATTGAAAAGCCGAATCTGATTGGTTGCCAGTTTCACTTTACACCATGTTTGATAGATCTCCCCCATGGTCCTTCCCTGGAGGGATATCTGTCTTAAATGAGGCTCCACTGACTTTTTTTGCATACCAGCTGAGAGGAGCATAAGACACCATGGACCCTATACTGCCCCCTATATGTCTCCGCCAGCCACCAACTAAGAGGACAATTAGAATCCATGGACTGTTATACCTCAAAAATGACCCATAACCTTACCCCAACCCCCCACTGCCTCTATATTCTGCCAAACCCCACCAACTGAAAAGAACACAAGACACCAGACTATTACACCCCCAAATCCCCCCAAAGGAGGACAGTCTGTTAGATTTACTTAATAAATCGGATGCCCATTGTATCCTCGCTGGACTGAATGGAAAAAATAAAATTGTATTAAAAAAATAAATCAGAAAACATAAATAATAGTCATCAATCAAATCAAAACTGTAAAGTGTAAAATGTAAGAAGTGATCACTTCATTCATTCGCGCTGCATGATCAGAAATAGAATTTGGTAAATTTTCTTTACATGACTGGTGTCTATCACTTCTTTTACAATATCTTTCCTCCTCTATCAGATGTAACAGACCTGACCGGGGCTCAATAGGGAGAAGCAGTGACGTGACCCCAGCAGTGAATTATTGTTTTGGCTCCTTTATTCTCTTGATTGGTGACCTCTGGGACCCCCAGTGCTCATAAAGACCACACACAGGGTCTAATACACCTTAAACTTTGTCCACTAGTTTGCTTTCCATGCTAGTCCCAGGTCTTAACCTCATAGCCTCATGGTACCCAAGTTGCACTTTCCCAATAATGCGTTGCTAGAATCACACATCAAAATCCCTATATATGGCAATAAAAGTATTATTATTATTTGTAGTAGTAGTAGTATTGTTATTAGAAATTGTACTACTACTACTGCTACTAATACACAATATTTTACAAACACACCTGATAAGTGTACAGAACAATAGAAACAATGAAGGTTGTCAACAGAAAAAGACCACTGGGTCCATCTAGTCTGCCCTATTAATATTTCCCTTCTTGGGCCCCTATTACACAGGGCAATATTGAGGAGCAAACGAGGGCTGTCAGCGCTCGCTTGCTCCTCGTTCCCCGCTTGCTGCTGGCGCCGCTATTACATACGGCGGCAGCGAACGGGTGAGTTTGGGAAAGAGTGCGGGGAGCTGCTGGGGGGGCTGCCCGGGTGATCGCTAGATCGTCCGGACAGCCCATAGAGGACAGCCGCGGTCTGCTGCCGCCGTTCCTATTACAGATCGCTGCTATCACAGCTGTTTGTCTTTCAACATGGTTGAAAGACAAACGACAGCAACAATCAGCCGACATGAACGATGTCGGCTGATCATTGCCTTCTATTTCACGGGGCGATTATCAGCTGTAACAGCCGATGTTGGCCGAATACGGACGATATTGGCCGAATACGGATGATAATTGTTCCATGTAATAGGGCCTTTATTATTCTAGGATAGATAGAGTTTATCTCAGATAGGCTTAAATTGAGTTACAGTAGATAGTCTTTCCTGATATGGTTTATGCCTGACACCCTCCACCATTTTTATTCCCCGTCTTTGGACCCGTTCTATTTTATCAGTATCTTTTCGTAGGTGAGGTCTCCAGAACTGGACACAGTTTTCCAGATGCGGTCTCACGATAGCTCTACAGCATGATCATAATTAACAACATAGAATATAATAACAACAACAACATATAACAAAAGAAACAATGTAGTAAATTTGGTCTCTATGTATAATTCTATCTTCACTGAGAGTCAGAGAGCCTAAAATGTACGTAACTTTTTTTACTTACACAAATCAACGAAAGAAAAGAAAAACCTATTTCATGTAGCATGCAAAACTTCCCATCCATCACCATAGCACCAAGGGAAGCACTATTTAAAGGTTCTATAAGTTCAAATAATCAAGGATTGCACTTCCATTTGGTACGTTTCAAGAAACCTTTGCATTAGTTTGTTTTTATTGCACTTGCTCATATCATCTTAGTTTTTTGCATTGTCCTTGCGTCTCCCTTTTAAATAACCCACATCACGTCCGCTCAAATAGGAGCATCTATACATAATAGCTGAAATTGTGTACTTCCCTTTATTAAGCCAATCGGAAGCTCTTCAGAATAGGTGACAACGACGGCCCAACGTTTTTTATGTGCTTATCTTCAGGGGCCTACCCGCAGTAGTTGTTGTTAGGGACCTGTGCTTTCATTCCCGGTGTCAGGCTTGGATTATAGCTGCACACTGGTACCTTTCTTTTATATGCACTATGAGCCCTCCCTTTACTTGAGTGATTGCCCAATCCTCCTATCCCAGTACTCAAACAATTCTAGGGAAGTCAGCTGGTCAGAGCTCACATGTTATGATTGTTGATATCGTTGGTTATTGTCCATCATTCCATTGACTTTAATGCATTGCATTGAAGTCAATTTCATTGCGGCAAAAACTGACATCTTTTTAAATAGAAAAAGCGGACGGCTTTTCTCTTTTTTGAACGTAGTGTGAACATAGCCTCGAGTTGTTTTCTTTTTTATGCGGTAATGTTAATTTCTGCTTCTCTTTTCTCTTTTTTTTTATATGACTGCCCAATTTTATAAACTCTCCTCTAAAAACTGCCTTATGGGGATTCCACAATGTGATAGGGTTCACATCTAGGTTATCGATAACTGGAAATAGTCTCTTAGGGCTTTTTCAAGGGATGCTGCAAAAGGTGACACAGGTAAGTACGTCCTGGTAGAGATTGGGGTTTGGGCAACTGGTGGCAGGGCCGATTCTGCTATGAGGCCAGATGGGTACAGATTCACTTTAACATGCTCTATCCCTGTCATGAAGAAGTTCTGAGTTGTTGGACGCAGGCTTCGGAGTTTTTTATCTACCCATGTGGTACAGAAGCAGGAACTCCTGTCTCATCTTCCTCAGTGGCCAAACCATGGCCCTTCTAGACTCTTTTTAGACATGTTTTCACCTCTTAAGATAACGGATAAGGTTCCTATAGAGGCAAACCAAGAACGTAACACAGAAGCCCCAAATGTGTGTGCAAAAAACAAAGCCAACCTATATAAAGTTCAGACATAAAACGGACAATACAATAAGACGCACCAGAACTTGAAGCAGCCCGAGGCTCTTATTCTTTCCCGAAATCTTGAGAACATGGAACCTGGTCTCCCATTACAATGGAGTGGCAGGTGGAACACTGTACTCCCATAGAGAAGGAATGAAGCGCAGAGTTCATTCCAATGGGAGACCATGGCCCCCATACTTTTATCAGCTGTGGACATCCTGTGGACAGGGGGTAACTTTGTCTCAGGGGGAAAGCCCTTATTTTCATGTTATATCGGTATACAGAACTACAATGGTTTCATTCCTGTTTCATCTCCTAAAGATGAGGGGCGCTCAGAGGAAGTGACTGCTGCAACAGTGGAAAGTACAGAAGAGGAAGAGGATCCCAATACTGCAGACTCAGCGATATCGGAGCTTTGTGAGAAGCAAAACCATCCTGACACTGATTTATAGAATGAGGTTATATTACGTTATATGAAACAAAAAGAGACAGTCTGAACTTTTTTATTATCCATGCTGGGACGTCAAAAATCGTACAGGAACAATAGAGCAGCATAGAACATGCAACAATAGCATAGTCTAGTGAAGAGGAAGAATGTCTTATAGTCAGAGTCTCTCTGTTGCCCATAGCAACCAAGCACAGCTCAGCTTTCATCTTCTATATTGCTGTGGGGAAATGAAAGCTAAGCTGTAACTGGTTGCTATGGGCAACAAAAAGAATCTTACTTTAAAAGTCCGTTGAATTTCTTTTTTTACAGTATTGTATTCCCCCCCCAAAAGTTATACAAATCACCAATATACACTTATTATGGGAAATGCTTATAAAGTGCTTTTCTCCCTGCAGTTACTACAGCATCAAGACTTCACTTCCTGGATAAAATGGTGATGTCACGACCCGACTCCCAGAGCTGTGGCTGCTGGAGAGGATGATGGCAGAGGAATGCTCAGTGTCCCTCCAGTGCCCTCCAGCGCACAGCTCTGGGAGTCGGGTCGTGACATCACCATTTTATCCAGGAAGTGACATCACCATGTTATCCAGGAGGTGACATCACCATGTTATCCAGGAGGTGACATCACCATTTTATCCAGGAAGTGAAGCCTTGATGCAGTAGTACGTGCAGGGATAAAAGCACTTTATAAGCATTTCCCGTAATAAGTGTATATTAGTGATTTGTATAACTTTTGGGGGGCAATACAATACTGTAAAAAAAATTTCACCGGACTTCTCCGTTAAGACAGCGCCATCAATCTCCTGTTAAGGGTCACATGTACCGTATTCGCAGCGGATTTTCAATGTCATCCCGCTGCGAGTACGTAAATGTCATCCCCCTTAACCCACCCGCCGTCCATTATATACTTTACCTGCTCTGCGCTCCGGCTTCATCTGAGGCTCCTGGCTCCCGTTGATCCCGCTAAGCCAATCAGTGCATGGCTCTGCCGCAGTCACTGATTGGCTGGGCGGAACCTCCAGGAGCTGGGAGCCTTAGATGCGACCGGATTTCAGAGCAGGTAAAGTATGTACCGGCCGGCGGGCGGTTAAGGCGGCATGACAATCCTGCTGCGACTATGTACTCTCTTTGAAAATGACTGTGATCGTATCCATAGCGGATTTTGCTGCAAACTCACAGCGTGAAATCCGCTGAGGATATGGTACTAAATTGATATTGAATGAAGAGCATTTAAAGGGGTATTCTCATCTCAAGATGTTATCCCAGATCAATAGAAAAGGGGGTGATCAGATGATCAGTGGGGACAGATGTTGGTGGGAAGGTGTTTTTGGCAAAAGTAATGAAGCATACAAATACAAAAAAAAATCCTTAATTTTAGTATTTTTTATTTTTTTCTATAAACTATAGTGTCTTTTTTTTGGCTATGACATAATATAATCTACATGCTATTCATTTATTTACTGTTTTCCATCGGCTCCTCAGGAGTTTTTCCTGACACACTGTATACCTCTAAGTTGTGCAGAAATTGTTGGGACAGAATCGCCACCTTGTTCCAGAGTCAAGGTTGGATCCAGTCACTGACCTCTCTCTACGGAGTAGTAGCCCACCCTTACAGCAGGGAATGGAGAATTTACCCAAGATACCATAATCTAACCAGGAAGTGTACTGAGTCAAGGTTGCTTTTTTTTACATTAATAAAGAGAACAATGAACATTATTTTTATGTGACATCCATTGTACTTTGCAATCACATACTTCCATAAATTATGCTTCAAAACTGGAATAAAATTATTTAATTAATGTGATAATGTAATAATTGAGATTTTGCACACGGCAATAGCAAATTATTATTATTTTTTTTTACTTTAAGGTTGCCTTCACACCTACCGGATCCACAGCGGATCTCACTTCTGCGGATTCGAAGCGAGAACCGCTGCGGACCCGGTACCATTCACCCCTATTATAGCACATATTTGTAGCGGGATTGACATCCCGCTGTGAATATGTGCTTTAACCCCTCACTGTCCGCAACCCCGCCGCCGCATCCCCCATCCCCGGCCGCATCATGCAGTCCTGCTAATGAGCGGGAGCCTCACTGCAGCCGCGCCGCCGAGCAGGTACTTTATGCTCTCGGCGGCGGGCTGCAGGATGCGGCTGGGGATGGGGGGATGCGGGCTGCTGGATGCGGCTGGGGATGGGGGATGCGGCGGCGGGGCTGTGGACAGCGAGGGGTTAAAGCACATATTCACAGCGGGATTACAATCCCGCTACGAATATGTGCTATAATAGGGGTGAATGGTACCAGGTCCGCAGCGGTTCTCGCTTCGAATCCGCAGAAGTGAGATCCGCTGTGAATCCGGTAGGTGTGAAGGCACCCTTAAACTTTTAATATTGGAAGGGGTTATTTAAAGGGGAACTCCGGATAAGAAAAAACTTGTTTTCTATTAAAAGTAGATTAAAAGTTATAAAGATGTGTCTATACAATGTATTACTGTATCTGTACGGTTCTGCCACACTGGTAGCTGATAGAAATCCAGGAAGAGAAGAAATATGGCCTCTGTGCCAATTCACATTGTCTCATGCTCCTTCTGCTATCCCACCTTAGGAGACAAATCTTCCATGCCTCCATCTTACATTGTATCTATCTGCTAGACACAGGCTGATGATGCAGAGAGGGGGCAGGGCGTGATTCACCATCTCTGACCGGCCAGAAGCAGGTGCAGGTGATTATGCAAAAGTCTACAGAGAAATTAGGGCTATGTTCACACATGTTGGAGTGTCATTTCAGTACTGCAGCATCTGCACAAAAATGATGCAGTAACACAATTAGATAATGCTAAACGGCAGAGAGGATAGGAGCGGGCACTGCCAATCCCACCTGCACAAAAAACAAGGCATAAAAAGTATATCCCATGTAAGATCGGATAAAGTCCTTTTTGTGGGAATCAACTTCAAAGATAAAAGATGCTTGATCATAATATGTGCCTGGAAATAAAAAGAAAAAAAAATTATTTAAAAAGTTCTTTGCTTTATTCCAATATCAGCACTACAGGTAGAGAATACAGCATGTTGTGTGGTGTTACAGGTAGTGAATACAGTGTGGTGTGTGGTGTTACAGGTAGAGAATACAGCGTGCTGTGTGGTGTTACAGGTAGAGAATACAGCGTGCTGTGTGGTGTTACAGGTAGAGAATACAGCGTGCTGTTTGGTGTTACAGGTAGAGAATACAGCGTGCTGTGTGGTGTTACAGGTAGAGAATACAGTGTGCTGTGTGGTGTTACAGGTAGAGAATACAGCGTGCTGTGTGGTGTTACAGGTAGAGAATACAGTGTGCTGTGTGGTGTTACAGGTAGAGAATACAATGTGCTGTGTGGTGTTACAGGTAGAGAATACAGCGTGCTGTGTGGTGTTACAGGTAGAGAATACAGCGTGCTGTGTGGTGTTACAGGTAGAGAATACAGCGTGCTGTGTGGTGTTACAGGTAGAGAATACAGTGTGCTGTGTGGTGTTACAGGTAGAGAATACAGCGTGCTGTGTGGTGTTACAGGTAGAGAATACAGTGTGTTGTGTGGTGTTACAGGTAGAGAATACAGTGTGCTGTGTGGTGTTACAGGTAGTGAATACAGTGTGGTGTGTGGTGTTACAGGTAGAGAATACAGCGTGCTGTGTGGTGTTACAGGTAGAGAATACAGCGTGCTGTGTGGTGTTACAGGTAGAGAATACAGCGTGCTGTGTGGTGTTACAGGTAGAGAATACAGTGTGCTGTGTGGTGTTACAGGTAGTGAATACAGTGCTGTGTGGTGTTACAGGTAGAGAATACAGCGTGCTGTGTGGTGTTACAGGTAGAGAATACAGTGCTATGTGGTGTTACAGGTAGTGAATACAGTGTGCTGTGTGGTGTTACAGGTACAGAATACAGTGTGCTGTGTGGTGTTACAGGTAGAGATTACAGCGTGCTGTGTGGTGTTACAGGTAGAGAATACAGTGTGCTGTGTGGTGTTACAGGTAGAGAATACAGTGTGCTGTGTGGTGTTACAGGTAGAGAATACAGCGTGCTGTGTGATGTTACAGGTAGAGAATACAGCATGCTGTGGGGTGTTACAGGTAGAGAATACAGTGTGCTGTGTGGTGTTACAGGTAGAGAATACAGCGCTGTGTGGTGTTACAGGTAGAGAATACAGTGTGCTGTGTGATGTTACAGGTAGAGAATACAGCGTGCTGTGTGGTGTTACAGGTAGAGAATACAGTGTACTGTGTGGTGTTACAGGTAGAGAATACAGTGCTGTGTGGTGTTACAGGTACAGAATACAGCGTGCTGTGTGGTGTTACAGTTAGAGAATACAGCGTGCTATGTGGTGTTACAGGTAGAGAATACAGTGTGCTGTGTGGTGTTACAGGTAGAGAATACAGTGTGCTGTGTGGTGTTACAGGTAGAGAATACAGTGTGCTGTGTGGTGTTACAGGTAGAGAATACAGTGCTGTGTGGTGTTACAGGTAGAGAATACAGTGTGCTGTGTGGTGCTACAGGTAGAGAATACAGTGTGCTGTGTGGTGTTACAGGTAGAGAATAAAGTGCTGTGTGGTGTTACAGGCAGAGAATACAGTGTGCTGTGTGGTGTTACAGGTAGAGAATACAGTGTGCTGTGTGGTGTTACAGGTAGAGAATACAGTGTGCTGTGTGGTGTTACAGGTATAGAATACAGCGTGCTGTGTGGTGTTACAGGTATAGAATACAGCGTGCTGTGTGGTGTTACAGGTATAGAATACAGCGTGCTGTGTGGTGTTACAGGTAGAGAATACAGCGTGCTGTGTGGTGTTACAGGTAGAGAATACAGCGTGCTGTGTGGTGTTACAGGTAGAGAATACAGTGCTGTGTGGTGTTACAGGTAGAGAATACAATGTGCTGTGTGGTGTTACAGGTAGAGAATACAATGTGCTGTGTGGTGTTACAGGTAGCGAATACAGTGTGCTGTGTGGTGTTACAGGTAGACAATACAGTGTGCTGTGTGGTGTTACAGGTAGAGAATACAGTGCTGTGTGGTGTTACAGGTAGAGAATACAATGTGCTGTGTGGTGTTACAGGTAGAGAATACAGTGTGCTGTGTGGTGTTACAGGTAGTAACTGTGCTGTGTGGGTGGGACCACAATGAAATGATAAAGTACTGCAAATAATTCAGTAACACAATGAAACTGCAATGTCTGAACACAGCCTGGATGTTCTGCAACAGCTTTGGGCGGGGAATAGGCAGGGTGGGGGGCTGTGATGGAACAGCTGAGGGAAAGCATTGCATTCTGGAACCTATAGTACTCAGTACATCTGCTCAACCAGGAAGTGCAGAAACACAAAACAGAACAACCCCCCCCCCCCCCCCCCCAAAAACAAATGGATTTTTGGTAGTTTCAAAATGGGGATAGATAGGTAAGTAATGCGTTATGCTTCTGCAGAAGTTTCATTTTTTTTTTTTTTACCTCTACCCGGAGTTCCCCTTTAATGACTTTTTTCTTCACACTAATTTGTACTTCAATGAGCAAAACCATGATCACTTAGGGTCCATTTACACAGAAAGATTATCTGACAGATTATCTGCCAAAGATTTGAAGCCAAAGCCAGGAATGGATTTGAAAATAGGAGAAATCTCAGGCTTTTCTTTATGACCTGATCCCTGTTTATAGTCTGTTTCTGGCTTTGGCTTCAAATCTTTGGAAGATAATCTGTCAGGTAATCTTTCTGTGTAAATGGACCCTTATAGGGATCAATGCAGTACCTATGTACTGGATTAATCTATGTTATCTCGGCTTGATTGCTGGAGTTAACAAAATCTACAGATTTAACCCATAGCTGCACCAGGACGTTATTGAACGTCCTCGTGCCGCTATGGGAGTTCAGAGGGGGGTCGCGCGGCGACCACCCTCTGAACTGCCGCGATCCCGGGTGCCGCGTGTAGCCCGGGCTCGCGGCTATTAGCGGGCACGGTCCGATCGCCGTGCCCGCTAATTAAGTACTTAGAAGCAGCTGTCAAAGTTGACAGCTGCTTCTAAATACTTGCTTTTATTCATACCTGGTGGTCTAGTGGGGGGATCGCCCCCCTGCGGCGCGATTGCGGGGGGGCGATCCCCGCATCCATCCCGGGCCGGGGTCTGCTCCGTAATGGCGCTGATCCCGGCTCGGCATTCTATTGCTTTTGGCTGCAGCAGCCAAAAGTAATAGAACACCGATCTCATGGATTCATGCAGTATAACTATACTGCATGGATCTCTATGAGAGATCAGAGTGCATATACTAGAAGTCCCCCAGGGGGACTAACCCTAACCCCAGGGGGAATAACCCTAACCCCAGGGGGGCTTCTAGTATATGTGTAAAGTAAAAGAAAAATGTATTTTTAATAACACAAAATCCCCCTCCCCTAATAAAAGTCTGAATCACCCCCCTTTCCCCATTTTATAAATAAAAATAAATTAATTAATTAATAAACAAACATGTTTGCTATCGCCGCGTACGTAATCGCCCAAACTATTAATTAATCACATTCCTGATCTCGTACGGTTAACGGCGTCAGCGCAAAAAAATCCCAAAGTGCAAAATTGCGCAATTTCTGTTGCATCAAATCCAGAATAATTGTAATAAAAAGCGATCAAAAAGTCATATATGCGCAATCAAGGTACCGATAGAAAGATCACATCATGGCGCAAAAAATGACACCTCACACAGACCCATAGACCAAAGGATAAAAGCGCTATAAGCCTGGGAATGGAGCCATTTTAAGTGACGTATATTTGTTAACAACGGTTTGAATTTTTTACAGGCCATCAGATACAATATAAGTTATACATGTTATATATCGTTTTAATCATAACAACTTGAGGAACATGCATAACAAGTCAGTTTTACCCCAGGGTGAATGGCGTAAAAACACATTTCCCCCAAATAAAAGAAATGCGTTTTTTTTTTTCAATTTCACCACACTTTGAATTTTTTTCTGGTTTCCCGGCACATTTTAGGCAAAAATTACATCTGCCATAGCAAAGTACAATTAGTTGCGCAAAAAATAAGGGCTCACTTGGGTCTCTAGGTGGAAAAATGCAGGCGCTATGGCCTTATATACACGAGGAGGGAAAAACAAAAATGCAAAAATAAAAACTGGCTGTGTCCCCTAAGGGTTAAATATCAATCACAGATGATGGGGCAAGTCACTGTTCACATTTATGCTGCTGTCAGAAACAGGATGACATATAGAAGATAAAAACACACACATAGACATATGCACAGTGTATAAAACACAGTAAAGATGCAGTATGTAGATACAGTAAATGATGTTTGTAACAAGACTTGTAATGTCTTCTTGTGGCCATTAGGTGTCACTCAAGTGATAAATATTCATTAGTATTAGTCCTCTGTGTTGCTGAGATATGGTATATGTATCACTCAGAAAGTACAGGCTGCCAGTAAACAGAAGTGCATATGTTAATTTTAAAAAAGATACATTCATTTTTTTTAAACTTATAAGTAAGTTATAAGTAATATACCTTTATTAAAGCAATGTATTGGCCACATTGTTGAAGTCTCTAGAGTACCCCTTTAATATATTATATTTAGAAAGATTGAAGCTTAAATTTAAAGAATAAAAAAGCTCAGAATTCCTTAAATGTTACATAGAAAAATAAAAAAAATCTCGATGCTTGTAGTCACCACTAGAGGATGTTTGCTGTATTTAAAGTGAATCTGAGTTTGAAGAGTCCTCCATACTTGCCCAGTGAGTGGGGTCTGACCTTAACACACAGGATCTAACCAGTAGGTATTTTATTCTGGTTACCACCGCTAAGGCCTTATTTACATGTCCCGTAAAGTTGTCCATAATCACAGTTCAGATTAGAGCACATTGACCGGTACAAATACATGTGTAATGTACTATATATAGCAGTGCTTCTCCATACCAGTCCTCATGGCCACCAACAGGTCATGTTTTGAGGATTTCCATACAAAGAACACCTGTGATAATAATTGGTATATAGTTCTATATAAGATATGTTCACTTGTGTTATATAGTTATGTGTGCAATATATTCCCAGATGCTATATAGTCGTGAATGCATTGTATTCACTTCTGGTATATAATCATGGATGCATTATGATCGCTGTTAGTATATAATCATGGATGCATTATGGTCACTGTTGGTATACAGTCATGTTTGTTGGGGGGGAGTTTTAATTTCCGCCTCAGGCAGCAGAGAACCTAGAATCATCTCTGCCCTGACGTTGTGAAGAGCCCATGCAGTTTCATCCTATGGCTATGTTCACACAATGTCCAAAAAAGGAAATAAACATCCACTTTTTGTGTTTAAAAAGACGTCCGTTATTGCACCATTTTAATTGGCTTGACTAAAATGCAAATAAGTCTATAACAGACGTCTTTTTCACACATTGTATTGAATGCGTCATCGTGTGAAAAAGACGTCCGTTATTCTATAGACTTCAATGCATTTTTGTCAAGGCAATTAAAACGATGCAATAACGGACGTCTTTTTAAACACAAAAAGCGGACGCCTTTTTACTTTTTTGGATGTTGTGTGAACATAGCCTATAGGACGAAAAAGATGATGGTGTATACCTGGTAAAAACTGCCCACAACAACCAATCACAGCTCAGCTTTCAGCTCTGGTAAAATATAAGAGGAGCTGTGATTGGTTGCTGTGGGCAGTTTACACCAGGTGTACACCATCATCTTTTTCGTCCTATAGGCTATGTTCACACAACATCCAAAAAAGTAAAAAGGCGTCCACTTTTTGTGTTTAAAAAGATGTCCGTTTTTGCATTGTTTTTAGATGACATTGTAAACATATCCTCTTTATTGCAACGCATTGCAATAAAGAGTATATGTTTACAACGTCATCTACGTTTGGATGATCCTTGGCTGCACCGCCGTGTGCAATTTTAGTACTTCTGCGCTTTATGCATCTGGAGTGGATTTGACTTGTGGTCCTGTAATCGGCTGATTACACATCTGCATTTGTTTCTCCCACCCCTGGTGGTGATGTCCCCCAGTACAACTGCGGAGTACACTGTTCTACGCTTTATATAGAGTTGTGCCTAATACTTACACAACCTATCCAGGTGAGTGGATCCCTGCTAAACTCTGCTACCACACACCTGGTTACCTTTTATCACAGGAGGAAGCGCCCCCTCTCTTTTCTCTTAACATTTATTTGTGTAAGAGATACTAAAAGCAATTTTATGAATTTGTGGTATCCCACTAGGGGTGTTACTGTTGTTTACGCCCTTCGCAAAAGTCTGTACTTTTTGTGGTCTTATTGCAGCCAAAGTAGTATTAAGAGATGACCACTAGATGTTGCTGTTCTTCTGTTGCACTCTTTTCACCCAACTACAGCGTGCCTTACATGCTGGATAGGAAGTTAGTCCCTTGGGTGAAGGAGGAGTCTTAGCTGAGCTTTGGTGAAGAAAGAATGCAGCTCAGATAGCTCTCCACCCTGGTTCTACCTGGGCCCTGGCCCTCTGCCAGGTCCCCTCTACAAGTTTGCTCTTAATCGGGATTCTGTGGAGGAAGGACGCAGACCAGATAGCTCTCCACAGTGGTCCTTCCTGGGCCCTGGCCCTCTGTCAGGTCCCACTGTAAAGAAGAGGAGTAGTACTAGTCTTAGTCAGTGCCCCGCATTCGTAGGACACAGGAGAGCGCTCTGTTACAAACTTTTCTCTCAGAGCCTATACCCCATAGGATGCAGTGTTAAGCCCTCACAGGAGAGGACTAGCCAACGGATCACCTCAACCCACGCCGTGGACTAGGAGAAACAACAAAGCAGGACAGTATCCACCAAGGAGCAAAGTTACTTAAAAGTCTGTGAACTCCATCTCGCAGCGCGAGTGTCAGCCAGGGAACCCTCAGCACTCTGCTCAACCCCGGGAACAAGGTCTGGGCCCTGTGTCACCTATTAGTACGGTTCAGCCAACGGTAGTGAGCAAAAGGTGGTGTGAAGACTCCAGAAAGGTTAATATACAGTCACAGGTTTTCTCATTCTTCTTCTTCTAAAAGTATTCTTCTATATCCTCCAACATCCAGGCAGAGCACATTACTACTTGGGTTGAGACGCTCACGGCACCCTCCTCTCTACTACGCTACCTCAGTACAACTCTACTACATCCTACTCAGCACTTATCACACAGATCTGGTGGTTCTATGTTCAAGTATTTATTGGAACTTTATCTTTATCCGAGCTCATCTGTATTACCTGTTGCACGAGTCTGTGATTATTCACCACCACCTGCACAGCACTTACACCGCAACCTTGGGACATCTCCCCTTTCTGTGAGTCCTACTATTTCGGAGGGTCATTACACCGCTCTGGCCACCTGTGACTATATCATCCATGACTACACTATCCCAAGGGACCCGGTAGCAACCTGACAGGACACCGACCAAAGGGGAAAAGGGTTCAACCGGCCTTACACCTTAAAAGCAGGCATGCCATCACACTTGTGTGCCCACCTGGCACTGGGGTCACCTTAAGGTCCGGCTGTATCTCGGCCATCCACCACAGTAGTGGCGTCACACTTCCATCTAGCAAGTGACCGACCGTCCCACCGCTATAACACCATCCAGGGGTCACCACAAATTTGTGGCATCGAAACAATCCATCAGTTTTCACCAAACTGCTACGTAATCACATGACAGCCACAAAAATCAATGGTGGTCATAATACATGTCTACAAGGAATGAGGAACCTGCGTTCCTCCAGCTGTTGACAAATGGGGTAGGTAGATACAAGTGGGCTTGAAGGCAGGGATCAAAAGGACATGGGCTGGATTCGACAGGGCTTTTGCTGTGCTGGGGAATGCCCCCTCGGCATTTAAAGGAGAAGTCCCATGAAGCAACATCATGTACCCGGCTGATGGATTGCCAGCTCAGCCAATCAGTGACTGGGGCGGAACACCACTGCACTGACTAGCTGACCGGGCAATCGATCAGCCGGCCATGATGTTGCACCTGGAGGAGCCGCGTATATGATGCCAGCGGAAAGACTCGGGAACAGCACTACAGGGGCACGAGGATGGGTAAGTATACTTTGTTTATTATGTTCCCCCACCCCCTGCCTGCCTTTTTTTTTTTTTTTTCATGGGACTACTCTTTAAGTCTAATTTGCATAATAGTAAATACGCTTATAAAAAAGACATTCTACAGGGAGCTGCTATTGTCTTATACTGGTGCTATCTATATACTGGTGTCACAGATCACTTTACAGCAGCCTCCTCCTTATCATCAGCCAGAACAGAAAGCCTCAGCTTAGTTTTACACCTAGTGAGGGAGAATGAAAACAGAAAGATATCAGGATTATTTTATAATAATATAGTAATATAGTACAGTGGAAAATTAGAAGAAAAAAAAACTACCAATAATAAATATTTAATTTATGTATATATATGAAAAAAACTCAATATAAACATTGTCTGGTGACACGTTTCCTTTAAGAGGGAGGCAACAATAGTTCAAAATGTGAAAGTTACTGTTAGGACTCGGGCCGTGCGTTCAGCTCGGCGCCATAGCAGCCAGACTGCTTTTCATGTGTTGCTCTTCT
The DNA here is from genome assembly GCF_027789765.1 of Dendropsophus ebraccatus. NCBI lineage: Eukaryota > Metazoa > Chordata > Amphibia > Anura > Hylidae > Dendropsophus > Dendropsophus ebraccatus. Next base: position 79,383,419 of record NC_091465.1, on the reverse strand, counting down.
ATTCCGTGTTGTAGCAGTGGCCAGTGTTTCACCCATATGGACACCCATCATTTTTAATAGATTCTCTGTAATTATTTGTGTTGTTGTTTTGATAGGATTTTTTAAAATCTAATTTTAAGCAACTGACAAATTATTTTCTGCTGTTTTTATGATCCATTTTTCCATATTGCTAACTGTATTGACATGTGGGGCACAGCAGGCATGGGCCCTATAGGAGGCATTAAGGGAGGTTAATGGAGAGATAACATATGTACATACGAAAAAAAAAATACTGTGGCTATGCAAGGAGGACACTTATTCTATTAGACTATGATGACCATGATTTTTGCTTTTGTTTTGGATGTTTTGCGGCAGAAAGGTAGCAGGGCAAATAAATAATTGTTCCAAACTGCTAGATAGGGGTGAGGTCAAGAAGGCATATGGTACCTTCCATATATCTTATATACCTTAAATATATATTATTTTAGTGCTTAAAAAGCCCTATATTGTAATCTGTCTTCTTTATTTCTTCTTCCTTGCCACTTTAGTCACAGGCTTTATTCAAACTGCATTTCGAGGTTCTCAGCGTTGACAAGTGTGCTAAGTATTTTTGGTTTCCATTGGATTTCTCTTTTTTAAGCAATTTATGTTTAAAGAGGATGTACCATCAGGTATCTGACCCAGGGATAGAACGGCACCGCCAGTTCCTGTGTACGGCGCCGTTTTATGGACGGGTACCGGGCCGGGGCTGAAGCACAGGAGGCGGGCCGGCCCGCCCCCAGTGGGAGGGAATTCCCTCCCCTCTATGACGCGGCTCCATTGATTCACCTAGAAACCCACATGAGCCCTTATTTTTTTCTCCACTAATTGTACTTCGCAATGACAGGCTGAATTTTTTCATAAAGTACATGGCGAAACCAGAAAAAAAATAAATGTGTTGTGAAATTGCAAAAAAAAAAGCATTTTGTTTATTTTGGGGGTATTTGTTTTTACGCCATTCACCCTGGGGTAAAACTGACTTGTTATATATGTTCCTCAGGATGTAACGATTACAACGATATATAACATGTATAACTTTTATTGTATCTGATGGCCTGTTAAAAATTCAAACCATTGTGAACAAAAACATGTTCCTTAAAATCGCTCCATTCCCAGGCTTATAGCGCTTTTATCCTTTGGTCTATGGGGCTGTGTGAGGTGTCATTTTTTGAACCATGATGTGTTCTTTCTATCGGTACCTTGATTGCGCAAATGCGACTTTTTGATCGCTTTTTATTACAAATTTTTATGGATTTGATGCGACCGAAAATGCAAAATTTTTGTACTTTGGGATTTTTTTGCGCTTACGGCGTTTACCGTGCGAGATCGTGAATGTGAGGAACTTTTATTAGGTGAGGTTTTTTTTTTACACGCGGGGTTGCCGCATGGTCGTTAAGGGGTTAAAGACCCAAAATTCCCCATAGAAATGAATGGCGGAATCTTCAGAAATTGAAATATCACAACACGGAGCCAATCACAGGACATATGCAAATAGCTGAAATGTAGCAGCCAACAGAAACTCACTGGTCCTTCACTCAATGCCTGACAACATCCACCTAGTCACATGTCACCTTTTAGCCAATAGAAGATGGCAGGTCCTTACAATTTAGCCTCACCAATATACACATCATGAAGAAGGGAAGATACAGTGTTCATCTCCTAATTTTATTAGAAATCCTCCGTATCTGCCTCTTCTGTGACACGATGGAAACATTAGTGCTATGAGGTGGACACATTGGAGACCTCAATTCCAGATGAACATATAAGGTTTATTCAGAGGAAATGCCTGAAGAAGGTTATAGAGGCACGCAGCTCTGAAGGTCAATCCGCTGCTCCATCCCACTCCCCCAGAGACCTCTGCAGAAACTGCTGGCTAACCAAACTATATAACTTCCCTGCTCTTACTATGTGTGATAGTAATGTTCTCCCACAGACAACACCCTCTTATATGATTGCATCTACTGATTATAATAAGAAAGATGCAGATTTTTTTTTACCCTTTCTAATCCTTTATGGGGTTCATTTATCAAGGCTGGCGTATTCGTACATTAGTCTTAAGTAAAGCCCCGCCCCCTTTTCCCTCTTAGTAAAGAGGCCCCGGCACAGGCATTGCTAAATAATCTACACTTGCTCAGAGCAGGCGTAAACCTTAATAAATCAGGCCTCCTCCCCTCCCGGCCAAACAACCCCCCCCCTTCCTGGGGCATATGTTAATAAATGTGCCCCCCTTGTGCTTACAGACAGTACTGCGAACAACCTGCTTAGGTGGACGCCATATGAAATAGAGAACACACACATTGTCCCAGGTTTACTAATGTGTCGCCACCAGAACTTTGGCTAAAAAAAGTGGCGCGCTGGACTTTTCTCCACATTTATTATTCATTTTACACACTTTTCTACCATTTTCAGACACTTTTTTGCCCCGGTATGAAAAAGGGGTGTGGTTTATGTAAAATAGGGCGTGGTCTATTTTGTGATGTAATAGAGCAGGAAGAACTGAGCAGATTGATATATATGTTTGTGGGAAAAGATTAAGTATAACTTGTCGTTGTAACATGTTGATGTAACATGTTGATTGGAATCCCTGTCCATTCTGCTATAAGGAGTCCAGAGGGCGGAGTCACTCAATGGGCTGGACTCTTTAGCATGGAAACATCAGAGATATCAATCAATAAATGACAAGTGATACTGAATCTTTCCCCATAAAGTTATATATCAATCTGCTCAGCTCCTCCTGCTCTATAGAATGATGCCGATAGCTTAGGTAGCATTTTCATGGTGACAGGTTCCCTTTAAGAGCAACAGATTTCTCAAACAGCCTGATAACTCCGGAACATTTAAAGATTGTCTAGTCTAAGTTTGCACTGTATCTGTAATTCTAATAATATCTGTCTCTACAAATCCAATCACACTCTACAACCTCCAAAATCCAATAGAGACTCATTGGCTGCATAAAGTCCCACAAAGATTGAAATACTTACAGCCCTCCCGGCATCATACTGATACATGACACCGGGAAAGCCACATCACGCTTTTTAACCTCCATGGATTAAAGAGTGGGAGAATAATCCCTTTGGAAATAAGAACATATTTTATTGACTTCTAGGGTATACAGACATAGGGTCCTATTACACGGAGCGATTTTTAATGATTAACGATCGAAAACGAGATTGTTTATCGTTAACCTGGAATCGTTCACCATATTACACAGAACGATGGTCGTTAGTTATGATTATTATTGTAATCATTACTATGATCATTACTACAATCGCTTATTCCTTCTGATCCCAGCAAAACAATGAACAATGTGCAATTACACTGAACGATTAGTGAACAAATGCGGAACTTGAGGGAACGAATGCGGAATTACAGCGAACGATTAACAATAATTTTAGATTCAGATCTAAATCAACATTCAACGACAGACAAATAATTTTTCAATCGTTGCTTGTAATTACACAGAACGATTATCGTTTAAATACGAACAATAAAACGATTTCTTGCACGATAATCATCCTGTGTAATAAGGCCCATATAGAAAACCCCAAATTAGCCAAATCTAAACATAGCTGTAAGAAGAATATTTCTCAAATAGCAGATAATGGGATGGAGTCTGGTTTCATACAAGCTAGAGCCAGGAACCTGATCTCATCCACAGGGAGGGAGGTCAGGGGGCAACAAGTTGTAAACCGGATCGGGGAATGTGCCTGCAAAGAAGGTGATGAAATATTTGAAGGAAACATGGCTGGGTGTGCAGGAAACTGCAGTACAGCCCCTTCATACTGCCATTACTATTCCCTTACAGTGGATAGCATATACTACACATAACTGTGACTGAGATCCACAGAACAGGGAGCAGGAGAACCGCTGAGGACTATACAGAGGTAAGAAACATAGCCGGAAACTAGCCATCTACTAAACTACCCATCTGCTTGACTACTAATACCCTGACATCTGCCCATCCCGGTGAGCTATCATTTCCTATAACTGAGTATATGATCTGTGCTAATTGTGTTCTTTGAGGTCAGGGATATGCTGCATTGACTAGTTTGTATTGAGGTTCATGGGTATGTGGCGATATAACATAGGATGGATATTGGATACTACCATTGTTTTGGCCACCACCAAGATTATATGAAGCGAATTGATGATGTTCGAGGGTTTCTAGGATTTGAAGGTTTTGTCGGCCTGATTTGCACATTTGATTCCTCTGATGATTCTACATGGCAGGAGAAACGCGTTGGAATGAGAAAGGAGAACTGTAAATGTGACAAGTTTCTAATATTGAGTAGTAGTGCGTATGTGCGGCGTAAAAATATATATTGTGTGGTAGGGTATGTTTGAGCCACTCCTTTTCCAATGCCAATTGGAGGTGGTTTATCACACATACAGTTCTCATGGTAGGAGGATAGCCCCATACTGTTTAGTTCATTAGAGTAGAGAGAGGATCGGGTCAGTCTTCAGGTTGGGGTTTCCCTTATCTGCCCTATTTGTCCTCCTAATAGCATAATACAGCTAGGTTTTCTCCTACCCAACCTTCACATTGTTGGTCACCCGGCTCCCCATTTTTTTTTTTATATTTTGATATTTTTTAGGCAGGTTCCAATACAGGCTACATGTTAGTGTACCTCACCCTGTTTACTGGTCTTGCTGTGAGGATTAAACTTCTAGTGAAAAAAGAATAGGAGAAGAAGAATTAATATGTGGGGGGAGCCTGGCGTGGAGAATGTATGGAATTTTTGTAATTCCCCTGATACATACAGCATGTATATAACTCAGCTATGATGGAAAACATCATTATATGGGAGGTTTGCACATTTTCTGTTTGGTGGTCTATGAATTCTTCAGATCCGGCAGGAGATGTGTCCATGACTAGATCGGATGTCACTGACATGGCTGGAGTAAATCAGATTTTTCTTTTCATCGTCTTTCAAGGTAAAAAAAACTTCTTCTGCAAATGTAACCAGATAGATGATTGTATCTCCAGCCTCATGTCCTGTCATTGTCTCCAGGCTTCTATCTGGGTTCTCTATGTCAGTGGTGGTATTACCGTTCTCATACTCCCGCCCTGATCGGCTCTTGTGTAGAGATTTTTTGTACGTATGATCCTGCCGGGAGACAAGGAGCGTCCAGCACTGTATGGACTAATATAATAGAACTAGTTATCCCAAGATCCTGAACACCAAGGACTCATCATCAGTACTGGAGGAATACAGAGGGCGAACCTCACTGGTACCAGGAGAGAAGAGCTGTGCCCTGCGGATAGATCCTGTGAGAAGAGAAGATGGCGATGTACAATATTACCCAGGGATCGCAGAGGATAGAAATAGAAATGCGTACGGTCAGAGAGGAATGATTCTTCTTTTTGTCCAAGGTAAATATGTCATGATTGATAATAATTTATATTTGTCTGGAAGAAAACAGATAAACTCTGTATATTAGGATCATGTTTTCATATCTCCATCCATCTCATACTACTTCCTACTACCTTGTATAGTCACATCATGTTCCCAAATCTCCATCCATCTTATACTACTACTTACTACCCTGTATAGTCTTATCATGTCCCCATATCTCCATCCATCTCTTACTACTTCCTACTACCCTGTATAATCACATCATGTCCCCATATCTCCGTCCATCTCTTACGACTTCCTACTACCCTGTATAGTCTTATCATGTCCCCATATCTCCATCCATCTCTTCCTACTTCCTACTACCCTGTATAGTCACATCATGCCCCATACCTTCATCCATCTCTTCCTACTTCCCTGTATAGTCACATCATGTCCCCATATCTCCATCCATCTCTTACTACTTCCTACTACCCTGTATAATCACATCATGTCCCCATATCTCCGTCCATCTCTTACGACTTCCTACTACCCTGTATAGTCTTATCATGTCCCCATATCTCCATCCATCTCTTCCTACTTCCTACTACCCTGTATAGTCACATCATGCCCCATACCTTCATCCATCTCTTCCTACTTCCCTGTATAGTCACATCATGTCCCCATATCTCCATCCATCTCTTACTACTTCCTACTACCCTGTATAGTCTTATCATGTCCCCCATATCTCCATCCATCTCTTACTACTTCTTACTACCCTGTATAGTCACATCATGCCCCATATCTCCATCCATCTCTTCCTACTTCCCTGTATAGTCTTATCATGTCCCCATATCTCCATCCATCTCTTCCTACTTCCTACTACCCTGTATAGTCACATCATGCCCCATATCTCCATCCATCTCTTCCTACTTCCCTGTATAGTCACATCATGTCCCCATATCTCCATCCATCTCTTACTACTTCCTACTACCCTGTATAGTCTTATCATGTCCCCCATATCTACATCCATCTCTTACTACTTCTTACTACCCTGTATAGTCACATCAAACCCCATATCTCCATCCATCTCTTACTACTTCTTACTACCCTGTATAGTTACATTATGCCACCATATCTCCATCCATCTTTTACTACTTCTTACTACCCTGTATAGTCACATCATCCCTGCCATATGTCTACCCATCTCTTACTACTTCTTACTACCCTGTATAGTCACATCATGCCACAACATCTTCATCCATCTTTTACTACTTCTTACAACCCTGTATAGTCACCTCATCTCCCCCATATCTCCTTCCATCGTTTACTACTTCTTACTACTCTGTATAGTCAGATCATGTCCCCCATGTCTCCATCCATCTCTTACTACCCTGTATAGTCAGATCATGTCCCCCATGTCTCCATCCATCTCTTACTACCCGGTATAGTTAGATCATGTCCCCCATATCTCCATCCATCTTTTATTACTACTGAAGTTGATAACTTTTTGTTGCTTCAGAATTTCAGCTCAGTATTTCTTGAGAGACTTTGATAGGCTTTCAGCTTAGCGTTTTATGATAGGCTTTCAAAATTAAAATTGTAACATTATTTGATAATATGTGATTTTTTTTTTTAGATATTAAGCTTTATGTACCTGAAATTCTATAAGAAGAAGAAGAAGTGGTCACTATACGATGTACTGCAGAACACTCCTGCCGCTCCAGTCCTCCTATTCTAGAATGGAACAAACCTGGGCAAATAAAGAATAAGTCAGTAGAGATGTATGAAGGAGAATGGAGAGAAGAATCAGAGCTTACTTATACTCCTTCCTATGTGGATGATGGGAGTCCTGTTCAGTGCATGGCTACATATCCTAATGGAGAAAAGAGTCAGAAATCCATAAAGCTGAACATCCACTGTAAGTACTATAGGTGACTGGGCACAATTTCATTCACGCCTAACCTTTTCAATTTTTTTTTACTTTTTGAGGATTTTGTGTATACCTCTCCACTGGCTTTTTGATAATATATAAAGATGAGACGCCGAGCAAAAACCCAGGTTCAGCCCAGCCTATGTCTTATTATTTACTGTCTCTGTACTCGCTTGCATCTGCCTACCCAATTTGATTGATGGCAACTAGATAAAGAGGACATGGGCCAGATTTTTTACTGCGTTGGGGACCAGCCCTTGAGTCTCATTTGTACATAAACAAAAAGTTCTAGATCTCACAGATATAGAGGACTACTGAGATTTAGTACACCAGAAATCATGAAGATTAGTAGTCATGGGCCTACTTACCCTCCTGCTAAGGGGTCTGCTTTGATAACGCAGTCGTCACCTGATTATCTGAACAGTACACTGCAATACTCATGCATTGCAGTGTACTTTTTATTTTTTGCCTAAGTTACTCTAAGTTCCACCCTGTTCCTGGCTCCAATGACAACCAAATGGTAGTCTGTGACTATTTACTGGTTAACATGGAAATCATTAACATTGTTTTCTTATAGTTTCTTAAAATATGTGTATATTTGTGTATATATATATATATATATATATATATATATATATATATATGATTAGTGATGAGCGAGTACTAAAATGCTCGGGTGCTCGTTACTCGAGCCGAGTATTTCCCGATACTCGAGTGCTCGTTTCGAGTAACGAACCCCATTGAAGTCAATGGGAGACTCAAGCATTTTTTGAGGGGACCCAAGTTCGGTAGAGGGAAGGTCGTGTGAAAACCTGTCAAACTCAGAAATTGATGGAAACACAACGGAAATGGACAGGAAACAACAGGGGCAGCATGTATGCATGCCTCTGAGGCTGCCTAATGCCACCATTATGCCTAATTCTGTGCAACAGCCTGGTTAAAACAGAGGAAGGCATAGGGGCCACCCAAAAACTCTGAAAAGCCTGACAAAGCATGGTATTGAGAACACAGGGAACCATTAAAACAGAGGTAGCTTATCATGAACCACCCAAAAGTTCAGCCTGACACAGCATAGCTGTGAGGACAGAGTGAACAAGGTAGAAGCGGTAGCCAGTCAGCCTTCCAAAAATTATACCAGACCTAGCATGGCAGTGAGCTCACAGAGAACTATTAAAAGTGAGTGAGGAAGAAAGTGAGCCTCCCCAAAATTAGGCCAAACACTGCATGGCATTGAGCACACAGAGAACTGCCGGGATCAGCAGTAGCCAACATGGAGGCCAGGTAGGAGCAACAGTAACCAACATGGAGGCCAGGCAGGAGCAACAGTAACCAACATGGAGGCCAGGCAGGAGCAACAGTAGTTAACATGGAGACCAGGCAGGATCAGCAGTAGCCAACATGGAGGCAAGGGCAGGCACACCAGTAATCAGCAGTAGTCAACATGGATGCCAGTTAAGGCCCAGCAGTAGCCAACATGGTGGCAAGGGCAGGCACCACAGTAGTCAGCAGTAGTGAACATGGATGCCAGTAAAGCCCAGCAGTAGTCTACATGGATGCCAGTTAAGGCCCATCAGTAGCAACATGGAGGCAAGGGCAGGCACACCAGTAGTCAGCAGTAGTCAACATGGATGCCAGTTAAGGCCCAGCAGTAGCCAACATGAAGGCAAGGGCAGGCACCACAGTAGTCAGCAGTAGTGAACATAGATGCCAGTAAAGGCCCAGCAGTAGTCTACATGGAGGCAAGGGCAGGCACACCAGTAGTAAGCAGTAGTCAACATGGATGCCAGTTAAGGCCCAGCAGTAGCTAACATGGAGGCAAGGGCAGGCACCACAGTAGTCAGCAGTAGTCAACATTGATGCCAGTAAAGGCCCAGCAGTAGCCAACATGGAGGCAAGGGCAGGCACACCAGTAGTCAGCAGTAGTCAACATGGATGCCAGTTAAGGCCCAGCAGTAGCCAACATGGAGGCAAGGCAGACACAGCAGTAGTCAACATGGATGTCCATTACTGCTGTGGTCAATGCTGCCTTAAAAATGTCTACAACATTTAACTCACTTTGAGTTACATCCATGACAACAACCTCACTGTCTGACAACCGGGTCTCATCGTCATCATCAGACACCTCTTCCAACCCTGCTTGCAAGTCCCCACTCTTATCACCCACTGACTGCGTGAGCTGCATAGTTTGGGCATCAGGACAGATCGACTGCTCCCATTGCTCAGACTCTGGGAAGGGTCCAGAAAAGAGTTCCTGGGCGCACGGTGGTGGTGGTGGATCTGAATCCCTGGTTTTTCTGGAGGGGCCAGGCTGTGGGGAAGGAGGCTCAGCTAATGGAGCAAGGGTTCCACTCCCTTGGATAGCGTGGGTGGACTGCGTAGAAGACTGGGTGGTGGATAAGTTACTGGACACATTATCCGCTATCCACGTGATCACCTGTTCACACTGCTGCGGTTTCAATATTGGTCTACCATGAGACCCCATAAGTGGGGCAAAGATGCTAGGGAGTGGATGTCTGCGGTGTGCCACTGCTACCTCCTCAACAGGTGCTGCTGTGTCACCCTGCCCTGAACCACGGCCTCCGGCAACAGCATCACTTGGGACCCCACGCCCACGCTCTCGACCCTTACCCCTGGGGTTCACCATTTTATGGACACTGCACAGTATGGAACTTAGATAGGCCTTGGGTATAAAATACAGAAATCAGGAAAAATACTTGTGCTCCCAAGTTTTGGGGGGCTGTACGTTACAATATGGTACTGGCTGAACCTAGATACAAGCTGTAATACCCCCTTACAATTAGCAGTGGAGTTTAATAAAGGTGCACTACAAATCCCAGCAATACAGTGTAGTACCCACTAGTTTAGGGGGGGGCTGTACGGTACAATCTGGTATTGGCCGGAACTATACACACACTCTCTGACACCCCCTTACAATGAGCAGTAAAGTTCTATGCAGGATGTACTACTGTCAAGGTGATCAGTCTATTTTTAGTCACCTTGCATCAATTAACTGTCTCTGTCCTAATTAGTCAACAGGTGGTACAGCGGATAGCCCGCATCAGACGCTTAGACGCAGAACAACTAGATACCACGGATGTGTGCGCACACCAACTTCCTCTTTATTAAAAATGTTTCATTTTATAATCGCGGAATACAGGAGTGGTTACATAGTCACATGTATATTTGGTATAGCATGATTGGATAACTTGATTTTCAGATATAAATAGTATATAAAAGTGCGCAACGGATGGTTATATTATTGCATTGATATAGTATATAGCAAGTTCAGGAGCTTGTCTGCTTGTCCTCCAGAAAGAGGAAGTTCTGGAGGTCTGGTCTTAGCAGATTTTAGCATGAGCTTTCTCGAGCTGTCTGGAGTTGAAGCATATCTGAATTAACTATTAAGACTCATAACAAATTGAAATGTTTCTCTATAATCAATAATCATTAATCAATACCGACCCTGACACTACAAATCCCAGCAATACAGTGTCGTCCCCACGAGTTTAGGGGGGGCTGTACGGTACAATCTGGTATTGGCTGGAACTATACACACACTCTCTGACACCCCCTTACAATGAGCAGTGAAGTTCTATGCAGGTGTACTACAAATCCCAGCAATACAATGTAGTACAGCAGCACCACCAGCCCCAAAATAAAAAAAGAGTACACTGAGCACTTCTTAGCGGTCTGTATGCCCCTGTATGCCCCAGAGCTGGGTGAAAGCTGTGTTCAGAGGTCAGAGAGGTCAGTGCTGACTGTCAGAGGAGATAGAGGGTGTTTTAGCTGTAGATTAACTCTTTGTTGTCCTGTTTTGGTACCTCATCTCTCTCCACCCCTCCCCTCTCCATAAGCAAGCCATGAAGGCAGGGGGGAGAGCTTCAAACTGCTTTTTCATGAAAAAATTTTGGCCTAATAAACCCAATTACAAAGTTTCTTAAAATCACCTGTACTATTGATTTCTGGAAAAAAAAAATAATTAAACGACAGTGACACTTTAAACAAACTGGGGTGGGATGCCGCTCCAGTCACTGATTGGCTGTGCGGCCAGTCCATCAGCTGGGGGAGGCATATTCCCCCAAGTCATGACGTCATCACAACTCGGGGGAAAATGATTTCTGGCGGGGGTTCCATGGCCGATCCCACCGTTCATCGTGGGAACAAGTAAGTTAGTACTTGTAATCAATTTCCCCCCTCCCCCTGCAGGCTGCCAGCTTTTAGATATCGCCAGACTTCTCCTTTTATGCTTAAAAGTTGTAATTGGTCTCATGCACTTATATGGTAAGAGTTTTTCTCTACAATTGTGGAAGAAAACATGTGGTTATACGATATTGTGAAAAGCAGTGAAGCCGCTGTGGACTACATCTCTCCAACACAGAATGTGGTCAAATAGCTGATTCTTTTTTTGCTAAACACATTTGCAGCATTTTAAAGATCTTTGTAAGGTCTGATCTACTTTCCCGCTGCCGTAAGGATTTTACATGAGAAAACAGTGAGTAAAATCTGAAATCCATCCAATGTGGTTCCCCCTTAGCCTATGCTTATAGTGTGTATTTGGATTTTTTCATATATTATTGTTTATGGCTATGTTCACACTATGTATGTGTGTGGCTGTATTTTTTATGCGGCTGGAAATGTGCGGCTGAAACTACGGCCGTGGGAAAAAATAGACATGCGGCTGAAAACATACGGTCATTTACTTGGAAATCTGGTTCAACTAAAAATAACAAATAAAATCTTAAGAAAGTGATGCAAACACCTCTGGATGCATCTGGGAAAGCAGGGAAACAGTTTACAGGAATTGCTATTACCGGGGGTTTGCGATCCTCTGCACTATAGCCGATGTCTCTCATGGTTAATATATTGAATTAATAAAAGACATTTTCATTGTAATAAAGTCCCTTTCATTGTTCAATAATTAAATTTAAACGAATCCATCATTGTGAAATTAAATATACTGTCAAAAAATAAATATATATATAAATATACATTTATTTATATATATATTTATTTTAACAGTATATTTAATTGCACAATGATGGATTCGTTAGAATTAAATTATTGAACAACGAAAGGGACTTTATTACAACGAAAATGTGTTTTATTAATTTAATATATTAACTATTAGAGGCATCGGCATTCGGCATCATTGCCGGCTATTTTTGAAGTACTCCGTACGGACCGCCTGTCAATCCACGGCCGCGTTTCCAGCCGCAAACAATGGTCTTGTTCATTTTTTACGGGTCCGTTTACGTCCGTTTACATTTTTTAGGGCCGTAGATTCATACATAGTGTACACTGTGCTGCCGTATATCGTATACTTTCCAGCATATGCATGAACCGGAAAAATCCGGCCGATGATTTACCGCCCGCAATACAGCCGCACAGATACAGAGTGTGAACCTAGCCTTACAAGTAAAATGAGCCTACATTTTTTTTACATTTTACATTTTGTTGTTCTTTGGAGTGCTTTTGTCAAGTAATATTTGCTTTTTAAAGCTTTTTTTGGCTTTTTTTTTTTTTTTGAGGAAAGAAAGGATACGCACAATAGCTACCAAATCACTTTCTCTTCAAGTCAGTATTTCACCACAACTAGGAGTCTCAGAACATTGATCAGGAATATATGCCAAGCCAAAAATCTCTTCAAAAGAAAACAATACTGATATTTTATGCAAATCTGGTAATTGTTTTACTAAGACTAAGACTGAACTGTATCCAAGACTGAGGAATGTCCAAGACTAAGGAGTGTCCAAAAATGAGCTGTGTCCAAGACTGAGGAATGTCCAAGACTAAGGAGTGTCCAAAAATGAGCTGTGTCCAAGACTGAGGAGTGTCCAAGACTGAGCTATGTCCAAGACTGAGGAGTGTCCAAAAGTAAATTGTGTCCAAGACTGAGGAGTGTATAAAAGTGAGCTGTGTCCAAGACTGAGGTGTGCCCAAGACTGAGCAGTGTCCAAGACTGAGCTGTGTCCAAGACTGAGCTGTATCTAAGACTGAGCTGTATCAAAGACTGAGGAGTGTCCAAAAGTGAGTTGTGTCCAAGACTGAGCTGTGCCAAAGACTGAGCTGTGTCAAAGACTGAGCTGTATCCAAGACTGAGGAGGGTCCAAAAGTTAGCTGTGTCCAAGACTGAGCTGTGCCAAAGACTGAGCTGTGCCAAAGACTGAGCTGTGTCCAAGACTGAGGAGTGTCCAAAAGTGAGCTGTGTCCAAGACTGAGCTGTGCCAAAGACTGAGCTGTGTCCAAGACTGAGCTGTGTCCAAGACTGAGGAGTGTCCAAGACTGAGGAGTGTCCAAGACTGAGGAGTGTCCAAGACTGAGGAGTGTCCAAAAGTCAGCTGTATCTAAGACTGAACTGTATCCAAGACTGAGGAATGTCCAAGACTAAGGAGTGTCCAAAAATGAGCTGTGTCCAAGACTGAGGAGTGTCCAAGACTGAGGAGTGTCCAAGACTGAGGATTGTCCAAGACTAAGAAGTGTCCAAGGCTGAGGAATGTCCAAGTCTGAGGAGTGTCCAAGATGGAGGTGTGTCCAAGACTAAGCTGTTCTTAAGACTGAGGTGTGTCCAGAACTGGGCTGTGTGGCTGTGTGTTCAAGACTGAGCAGTGTCCAAGACTCTGAGTGTTTGAGACTAAGGTGTGTCCAATACTAAGGTGTTTCCAAGACTCAGGAATTTCCAAGACTAAGGTGTATCCAAAACTGAGGTGTGTTCAAGACTGAGTTGTTCCCAAGACTGAGCTGATCCCAAGACTGAGGTGTATTAAAGACTGAGGTGTATCCAAGACCGAGCTGTGTTTGAGACTAAGCTGTACCAAAGACTGAGGTGTGCCCATGATAGAGTTTGAAGTTGTAGTCACCAGAGGACACAGTAAATAATGGGTGCGAAACTAATTTTCCTCATCGTAATTTTTCAAGGTAATATAAACAGAATACTAAAATACATGACTAGATAGAATGGAGCATTAAACCCCATGTTATACTTATGTGTTCTAGGTTTTCACCTGGGTTTTGTATGTTGGGAGTATTTAGTCTCCGCCCTGCTTGGCTCTTGCGTAGAGCTCCCTTGTACACAAAGTCTTGATGACACCTCAAAAATGTCTGGAGTCGTATGGTACGCTAGAGACTTCTATACTGCAGAAATAATATTGAATACAGAGAATTCATCATCAGTGACGGAGGAATACAGAAACCGAACGTCAATAGTACCAGGGGAAGGTAGCTGTACTCTGCGGATAGAGCCTGTGAGAAGCGGAGATGATAGAGAGTATTTCTCAAACACTGCAGAAAACGGAATGCGGGATGACTATGAGGAAGATGTTAACTATTTTTCTCTTTATATCACAGGTAAAAAATTTTAGAAATTTAAAGGGGTTGTCCGGGATAGATTGATAATTACTAGAGATTCGAAAGCTCGAAACTCGATTCGGGCAGATCACGATTTTCGAGTATTTTACCGAATATTGAACCCCATTAAAGTCTATGGGAGAAAAATGCTCGTTTCTTGGTGGACTCCAATGGTCGGATTTAGATTTCCAAGTTCCCAAACACACCTCTGAAATGCAACTGGGACAGCAGGGGAAGCATGCCAGGGTGCATCTAACACGCCAAAGTCGCAGTATTATGCCACTTTCACAGCCTCTAAACTATACACTCCAAACACAATATTTGGAGATAGGTGCTAGGTAGGGATGAGCGAACTTTTAAAAAGTTTGGTTCGGTTCGATCCGGCAAACTTTCGTGAAGTTCGGATTCTTAAAACGAACCTTGCTATAACAGCTGAATAATTGCAGCTACAATAGTAAGAGTGTGATAGGGTATAGTTTTGTTTAGTTGCAGTTGCTATTACAATTAAAAAAGAGGAAAAAAATCAAAGTGCAAAAATAATGAAAAAAAATAATGAATAAATAATTAAAAATAATAATTAAATATAGTGAATAAAAGTGCAAAAATAGCAAAAAAAAAAAAAAGGTTGAGGAGGAGGAGGAGGTGACAGCACTTGATTGCACTCAGGCTAGTATTGTTGAGAAGAGACAAGTTAAGGAACAGGAGGAGGAGGCAGCACTTGATTGCACCCAAGCCAGTATTGTTGAGAAGAGACAAGTTGAGGAGCAGGAGGGGGAAGGAGCAAATGATTGCACCCAGGCCAGTATTGTTGGGAAGAGACAAGTTGAGCAGCAGAAGGAGGAGGCAGCACTTGATTGCACCCAGGCCAGTATTGTTGAGAAGAGACAAGTTGAGCAGCAGAAGGAGGAGGCAGCACTTGATTGCACCCAGGCCAGTATTGTTGAGGAGACAAGTTGAGGAGGAGGAGGTGGCAGCCTTGATAGCACCCAGGCCAGTATTGTTGAGAAGAGACAAGTTGAGGAGCAGGAGGAGGCAGCACTTGATTGCACCCAGGCCAGTATAGTTGAAAAGAGACAAGTTGAGCAGCAGGAGGAGGCAGCACTTGGTTGCTCCCAGGCCAGTATTGTTGAGAAGAGACAAGTTGAGCAGCAGTAGGAGGCATCACTTGATTTCTCCAAGGCTAGTATTGTTAAGAACAGACAAGTTGAGCAGTAGGAGGAGGCAGCACTTGATTGCACCCAGGCCAGTATTGTTGAGAACAGACAAGGTTAAGGGAGGAGGAGGAGGAGGAGGAGGAGAAGGAGGAGGCAGCACTTGATTGCACCCAGGCCAGTATAGTTGAGAAGAGACAAGTTGAGCAGCAGGAGGAGGCAGCACTTGAATGCTCTCAGGCTAAACGGGGTTGATGGCACACTATCACAGAAACCGTCAGTAAGTTCAATCATAGGCCTTAGATACGTATAATCAAAAACAAAATCACAGGGGCGTATCACTATACTAAAACATAACATTTATTTGTCCGGCTAAAATGTTTAAAATGCCACAAAAACAAATATTCTCGAAAATTTGGCACCTTTTGCATCCATAAATATGGGGTGCAGGCTAGATATAAGTCGCCCGGATCATCAGATTAAAATTGTTAGAGCGACAACACCCAAATACACAAATACATGGCTGGGTTCACACTACGTATATTTCAGTCAGTATTGTGGTCCTCATAGCAACAAAAACCAGGAGTGGATTGAATACACAGAAAGGATCTGTTCACACAATGTTGAAATTGAGTGGATGGCCGCCATATAATGGCAAATATTTGCTGGTATTTTAAAACAACGGCTGTTATATTGAAATAATGTCCGTAATTTACTGTTATATGGCGGCCATCCACTCAATTTCAACATTGTATGAACAGATCCTTTCTGTGTTTTTAATCCACTCCTGGTTTTGGTTGCAATATGAGGACCACAATACTGACTGAAATATACGTAGTGTGAACCCAGCCTTAACTGATATTCAAAAATATATATATTTTTTATCTCTTCCTCTCTCCTGCTTCTCTCACTAACACTTTGTATTCCTTCTCTATCTTGCCCTGTATCTATCTAGTTGTTTGGCAATCTATCTATCTCTTTTCTCTCTCTATCTGATACGGAGCTCCTCTCTCTCTCTGAAGTCTGGCAACACACTGAGAAGCTGCTGGCACGCTGAGGCACTTCCTGGTGCTGGGGAGTGATGTCACAGATCTTGGTTTTCACAAAAAACAGGATACAAGGCATTAAAGGAGTAATAATCCCTTGTATCCTGGTCTATTCTGTGAAAAAAGTACAATTTTGCGTCGCCGTTGTTATTTTAACCAGATTCGTAACGAACTTTCTCAAAGTTCGGTTCGGTACCGAACCAAACTTTTTGCAAAGTTCGTAACGAATCTGGTTCGTAACGGTTTGGTTCGCTCATCCCTAGTGCCAGGTGTTTTACTGGACAATCAACTACTGCAACAATTACTAACTAGGACAAAATATAACATTTTTGGAGGATCACATTAGTTCGGCTCTAAAGATAAAATATATAAACACATAGAAAAATTCACTGCACTACCATTATTCTATGTCCAATTATGATAGATAACTATGCCTATCTATGTCTGCTAATAGCAATTGAACTTTCAATCACCGACATAAGGATAGTCAAAGATCTGCTAAATGTGCATGCACCTCTTAAAGAGTACCTGTCATCACAAAACAAAAATAAATTTTGATATGTCATCAGGCCTGTTGCTGAGAGCCGCTGTGATCAGGAGATTGAGCCAGGGAGAGAACACGGCAGCAGCACAGTCCGCTCCCTCGGCCAATTCCGACAATGTCAGTTTAATAGGCTACATTGTTGGAATTGGCCATTACGGAGATACGGATGATGAGTGGATCTTTCCCTGGCTATATCACAGTGGGTCCACAGTGGGTCTCAGCACTCTCATCAATAACTTTTAACTTACTGTTCAGTACCTGATAACATGTCAAATGTGATTTTTCATTACAGTACCTCTTTAATAGGTGTAAGGACAGGAGTCGTGGATCTGCTGATAGCTAGGATGAAAGCCGCACCAAGGAGCAGAGTCTAAGGGGCTGCTGGTCTTCTCCACTGCCCACCGCAAGGCGAGATGGACTTGCTGCGGAAGGAAACCCCGAGGTTGCTACTCCTGGCTTGGCTTGCTAGCAGAGGCAGGCGAGGTGCAGCTGGAGACAGGTAGGCAGGCGGGCAGGAGTGCAGCAGGATTCACGGCTGAAACCACTGGAAGAATTCATGGACAGCAGTCACAGTGCAGGAATCATGGACAGCAGTCACAGTGCAGGAATCATGGACATCAGTCACAGTGCAGGAATCATGGACAGCAGTCACAGTGCAGGAACCACGGGCAGGAATCATGGCCAGCAGTTACTGTGCAGGAACCACAAGCAGCAATCATGGACAGCAGTCACAGTGCAGGAACAACGGACAAAAATCACACACAGAAGAACTGGGACAGCAACACTAGGGGTTAGCTTGCAGAGGCACCAACAAGGAGGTCAGGACAGGGTCAGGCATTTATAGGAGAAAGCACAGTGCAGTAACCAATTAAGGGCATACTGTCCCTTTAAAGTCCCTTTCCGCTGAGCTGGTGTGCGCACACCCTAGAAGGCAGGGGCATGCGTGCTGATGAGAGAAGAGGTGAGCAGGAGCATGGAGGGGTGAGGCGCCCTGTAGGGCAGAAGCAGCTGGGCCCTTGCACATGGGCTCTAGCATCTGGCCGCAGCAGACAGCAGGAAGAGTGGGTTCAACCGTGGACCAGAGCACGGAATACCGCTGCAGTCGGGGCAATAGGTTTGATGCATAGGTTTGACTCCAAGGAATGGATTAGAATTGGCATATGAAATTCCACCTAAACTCTTCAGTACGATCCATATTACTCTATTATTTCCCCACAGAATCCATAGCCTGATAACCCTTTCTCCCTGTAAGTATGTGCTATGTACAAATCGAGAATCTTTTATCTTAAATTCTCTATCCTGAGAAGTCAAGACTGCCTGATCCATGGCTCTGGATCAGGCTATGAGATAGGCATAGCAAACATGCATTTAAAAATAATGTCCTTATAGTTTTGGCAATGCGGGATGGATAGATAGATAGTAGAGATGAGCGAGTAGTGAAATATTCGACCTTCAAGAATTAGAATCGAATAGGCACCGAGATTCGACTATTCGAACGAATATTCAATCCCATTATAGTCTATGGGAAAAAAATTCTCGGCACTTGGAAATCCAAATTCGACCCCAAAATCGCAGTATAATGCCACTCACCGCAATTGCGAAGGAAACTATCGCGCGACGACTGTTTACACGGAACGATCGGCGAATTTTTTGCGAACGACGAACGACGATTTGATGACATGTTGAAAGATCAAAACGGACGATTTCTCGTTCGTCGTTTGATCGTTCGCTGCGTTTACACGTACGATTATCGTTCGAATCCTATCGTTATCGCGCAAATTCGCCCGATAATCGTTATGTGTAAACGCACCATCAGAGGCATCCATGCATGCTGCCCCTGCTGTTTCCTGTCCATTTCTGTGGTGTTTCCATCATTTTCTGAGGTTGACAGGTTTTCACACGACCTTCCCTCTACTGAACTTGGGTCCCCTGCAAAAATGCTCGAGTTTCCCATTGACTTCAATGGGGTTTGTTACTCGAAAGGAGCACTCTAGTATCGGAAGATATTCGTCCCGAGTAACGAGCACCCGAGCATTTTAGTACTCGCTTATCACTAATTGTGATTCATCAGATTTTCCTGAAGAACCCCAGGTCTATGTGTCTGACAATGTGACAGAAGAAAACGCCACCACTATACAATGTAGTGTAATACACACATGCGGCTCCAGTCCTCCTACTCTACAGTGGAATAAACCTGGTGAGATTACAGAGTCAACAATGCAATATGGAAGGTCGTGGATAACAGAATCTGAACTCACCTATATTCCTTCCTATGTGGATGATGGGAGTCCTGTCCAGTGCACGGCTACATATCCTAATGGAGAAAGTACTGAGACATCAGAGGAACTGAACATCCTTTGTACGTATTATTAAGGTGCTGTATGTCGGGGTAGCTTGTGTGGCGTTGTGGCTGCTGCGTGGGTGTAGGGTCACTTGGGCAATTCCAGACAAATGGGCATTGCTCTTGAGGTTGAGGATAACAGGTGTATAGGTGCAGGTGCAAAAAAGATAGACTAGAGCCCAATGACTAAACCGTGTAACTTGGTTTACTTGTAGAAACTTCAGTGCAATACAAAATATTACACTTTGGGCAGGCTTTCCAAAATGTCCTAGAATAGCTTTGTGTTACAGTAGGATACGTAGGCTTGCACGCTGCTTTGTTCTACTGGGGTCAGTACCTAACCTCAGGTATACTGCCCCGTGTGTTACTGAAGGAATCCCTTGCCTGGACAAGTTTTTTATCAGAGATCCTCCCTCCTAAGGGTCTAGCACTGCATGCTAGCGGTAGTTACGTAATAAAAAAAATAATAAAAGTCTCTAGGTCCCTGACAAGGGTCCTGGCCTGAGCCAGGTCCTGGCTTCACTGCAGCAGGAACTGCTCTGTGTGTGTGTGTGTGTGTGTGTGTATGTGTCTCTCTCTCTCTCCACCTTTGCTAAAAAAGACCCTCCCACCAGGAACTAGCTCCTTTTTATCTTTTTATAAGGACAGCCTAGATAGCCTGTGATTGGTGGGGCTGTGTGTGAGTGTGTGCAAGAGAGAATAGACAAGATAGGAGAATAAGTGAGGAGAAGCCTGCACCTGTGATAGGGGGAAACATGACATGTGATATAAAACAGTTAATTCATGAAACCGTCAGCTGTACATAATACAGTACATATACAAGAAATACAACAGTGACATCTAGTGAGGAAAAATACACAATACAATCCCCTTCATCCCCTTCTGTGATAACCTGAGTGAGTTACTTTACCCAGGTATATATAAAACAGTCCTTTAGTGTATATTACAATTATCTTACATCTTTACCAGGCCGGATTGGGATTAAATAGCAGTGTTGTACATGCCCATTGCAAAAATGTAGTGGCCTCTAATGCAGTTTGAGGAAAGTTTTGCTTTACCTTGTTACGCCCCTCGCCATTCCCTCATATGTAGGTCAGGTACAGCATAGAAACCCCAATAGAATTCATCCTCTTTACTGTATATTGAACTTGTGTCTATATTGTTCTTCTTCTGCAGTTGCACCCAAACACGTGACCGTCACCATTATGGAGAATGGTGAAATAACAGAAGGAAGTGATGTGACTATAATGTGCATGTTAGTCTCCAAGCCTGAAGTCAGTCAGTATGAATGGTACAAAGGAGAAAGCAGAACTAAACTACCGTATACAGGATGGAAGATGACGGTACAGAATGTGACCAGGGACGTGGAGCCCTATTCCTGTGCTGCAATGAATACTGTAGGAAGAGGAGAGTCAGCTCTGATAGAGATACCTGTTCTACGTATGTATACAGCATTATATTTATTGTCTTTATAAGAGTGCCAGTCACAGTGCCCACATATTAGTACCAACCAGTCTGCTTATACCTGCACCAGCCCATTCTTTTTATTAGTGTCAACTGTCAAACCAATGGAGCCGCATCATAGAGGGGCGGGGGTTCCCTGCAACTGGGGTTGGGCTGGCCCGCCTCCAGTGCTTCACCCCTGGCTGGTGCCCGGGAGTTGAATGGCACCATACACCGGAATAGGGCTGCTGTTGAAAAAAAGTACCACGGCATTAGCTTCCCCACACCGGCGCCATTCTATCCATGTACAAATCTTAAAGTGAATGTACTGATGTTACATTTGCTTTAAGGAGGCAGTATCTGTGACTAAAGCTCTGCGGTTGGCATTAGAGATAAGTGAACTGAACTTCCCGTACTGAGATTCGTTCCAAATAATAAAAAAAAAGTTTTCTCACCTGTCCTCTGGGTCTCTGGTGTCTTCAGCCGCCTCCTGCCCGTTCAGCCAATCACTGGCCTTGGTGTTGTCCCATCCCAGTCAGTTATTGGCTGAATGATATTTTGGCACCTGTGGGCACCAGAGAAGAAGGACACAAGGGTAGCGGGAAGAGGTGAGTATATATTTTTTGAACCACAGTAAAACAGCTAATTGCTTGCTATCATTGAGCTGTTTTAGTGGAGTTTGTTTAAAGTTTGGTTTGGACAAACCCCAACTTTACATTAAAGTTTGGGGAACCTGCTGAACCAAACTTTTGAAACGTTCGCTCTTCTCTAGTTGGCAGGAATCTGGCAAATGAAACCGAAAGGGATTTTGTAAGTGTTACTCAAAGGAGCTTTATATATGATACTTTTATAGGACTCTATGCCACCACAGTTGTCCCTGTTAAAGGAGTATTCCAGGAAAAATTTACTCCACAGGAAAATTCCACAGGATAGGAGAAAAGTAGGAGAACGTGGGGGCTTGACCCCTGAACCTCATGTCGATCTCCGTATCAGACCCCGGCCAGCTCTGTTATAAACGGAGCTCTGGGTCGCGGCTCTATTCATTCCTATGCATTGACGGAAAGAGCCGAGTACAGCACTCTTCCGGCATACTCAGCTCTTTCCGACACTCCTTAAGAATGAACAGAGCCGCAGGACCCGGGGCTCTATTCTGACCCGGTCTCAGAAAAGATCATCCCGGCCGGTACTGCAGTACTGGCTGGATAATCTTTAGCGTCGTAGAGTTCTGATGTCGGCGCATCCATGCGCACCTGCATCAGAACTCCCCACAGCACACAACGGAGCCGAACGCTCTATAGTGTGCACTGACAAGGTTTTCTGCGGCCGCTTTTCACTGAATAAGGCCGCAGAAATTCAACACCGTCAGTTTTCTATGGCACCGCTAGGGATCCCGGCCGGAGTGTATACTATGGGGGGACATTTGTCATGCAGAAAATGCGTATTCTTCGTCGGAAAATGGTCAGATGCGAATACATTTATTTGCAAATGGCCACTTCTGCAAAAAAATATTCTCTTCTGGCCATTTTCCTCCCGGTACGCCAGGGGGGCGGAGAGGGGGTGTGGAGGGGGCAGAACGGGGGGCACAGGCTCTGGGTCCACTTAATTCATCTTTTTTTTTTTGCCAAAAAATAATCAGGAAACCTACTCCAGCTCTGAGCTGGCGTAGGTTTCCTGCCGCACACACTAGTGCACACGATATTTATGTAGAGGCAGTGTCCCTCTACATAAATCTCCATACTGTTTGAGCTGCAGAAAGCGCCGGACTTAATAAACACTCTGGCCGGGATTCCCTCAGCCTGCAGCACTACGTAAGGT
This sequence comes from Dendropsophus ebraccatus, assembly GCF_027789765.1. Taxonomy (NCBI): domain Eukaryota; kingdom Metazoa; phylum Chordata; class Amphibia; order Anura; family Hylidae; genus Dendropsophus; species Dendropsophus ebraccatus. Next base: position 79,360,451 of record NC_091465.1, on the reverse strand, counting down.
CCCCAGGAATCATGGCCGTTGTTACAACGACCATGATTCCTGTGGAACTTACATAGTGTGAACATAGACTTAAATGCATCTAAGCTTGTATCGACTATCCACAGAATAGGGGATAAGTATCAGTATATGGGTTGGTCCAATTTCTGGGACCTCTAATTTCGATCCTCTAAATGGGGACTTGACTCTCTCGGCTAAATGGGGCGGTGGGTTGGCATGTGCACCACTTATTCACTATGGAGCTGCTGGAAATAGCCGAGGGTTGAACCCTCCACAGTTCCCAGATGTAACCTCATATAAAGTGTGTCTTACAAGGATCCTTCTATTTATTGGATTTGTTCACAGACGAAGGATCCGGTCATTCTTACAGAAAATCTACTTGTAACGTGATCCTTATAGGAACAATTGGAGCCGTCCTCCCGCTGCTGCTCTTACTGATTGTCTACACATACTGGAGGTACAATCAAAAATAGTCAAGAGGTCTGAGCTGTCTTACTTGTCATTTTTTCTGCATTCCTATCAGTATTTAAAAATAATCCTGAAATCTTGTAGTTTTCATTCTGGCCACTAGTCTTAAAACTAAGCTGAGACTTCCTGTTCTCTCTGTAATACACCAGAGTTCCTTAATTGTAAAAATCATGACTTTTTATTTATAGAGAAAGATGCCGGAAAGTGACAAGCAGTGAGGTAAGTGACCCAGAACATTCTACAAAAGTAAATTAAACTTTTATATTTTAATAAGAGCAGCCCCCCCCCCTTAGATTATTATGACAGTGCCGCATGCCGGGGCAGCTATGCGTTGTTGTGGCTGCTGCATGGGTGTAGGGTCACTAAGGCACTTGTCATGGTGGCCAGGAGTGGTGTCCCACCATGGGACAAACGGGCACTACACTTGAGGTTTGTATAACCCAAGTGTGAACAGGTGTATGGGTGTAGGTGCAAAAGAATAGACCTGAGTGCAGTGACTTAAGGCAAAATAGAAAAAAGTAATGCCAGCTTACCGCCGCTCCTGTGGCCTCTTTCTGGGGGGGTTGCCGCAGTGTGTGCACGGTGCTGGGGTGTCAATAAAGCTCAATTCATCTAATCCTGGCCGGTAGCTGGACTCATTTTTCCTGTTTACTATGCAGTGACTTAACCAGGATAACTTGGTTTACTGATAAGAACTTCAGTGCAATACACAATAAATACACTAGTAACTGCAGGTGCAGGCAGGTGGTAGTAGTAAGGCTTGTACCAAGTAGGTGGAGTAGAGGAACGTCTTGAGGGCCAATGTCCAATGTAACAATGCACTCTGCCGAGATAGCTTATTGGAGAACAGAGGCAGAAAAGATACTCGTACTCACATATAGATTCTCTTATCTGACCACAAAATGCCCTAAAGTGTCGACTTCCCGTCCTGCTAGGGTAGTACGAGGTCCCTGCACTGGGCTGAGCAGACTTTCCGAGACTTCCCAGAAGAGCCGTGCTTTGCAGTAGGATACATCAGCCTTCTTAACGCCATTTGTCCTACTCGGGTCAGTACCTAAATTCAGGTATACTGCCCGGTGTGTTGCAGAAGGTATCCATGGCATGGACAAGGTTTTCCTCAGAGGACCTACTCCGTCCTAAGGGTCTATGCTAGTGGTAGTAAGTTGCATAGAAAAAAATCTCTCTGGCTCTGTGGTGTCTCAGTCCTTTTCCACCTCTACTGACAAAAGAACCAAGACAAAATACCCTCCCAACAAGAACAAGCTCCTTTTTGTAGGGGTACCTTAGCTAATGTGTGATTGGTGGGGTTGTGTGTGCGTGAGAGAAAAGAGGATAGGAAAAAAGTGGGGGAAACAAGCCTGCACCTGTGATAGGAGAAAAAATACCATGTGACAAACAGTAGTTAACTCATGAGACCTTCAGCTGTGCTCAGTACAGTGTATACAATAAATACAGCAGTGACACCTAGTGGGGAAAAATACACAATACAATCTCCATCCCCTTTTGTGTGAACCTGAGTTACTTTGCCCAGGTGTATAGAACTTAGTGGCACAACTGTGCTGGGACACTACAACAGCTACTTCTGGATTGTAATGCAATTCTGTTGGATTACCTTCCCAGAATGCACCATGATCCTAGTAGACTGACCTTGCAATCTCTGATTGTACTACCCCTGTTTTGGCCAAAATAGCCTTGTAGCCCTGGCTACAAAACATTGACACAGGGCCATCACCCTGATAATGGTGTCTAGTAGATGTCAGGGGACTATGGGTTGTGAGAGACCTCAACCCTGGAGGTGGGATATAGTGAGGACTAATAGAAACTGTATTCTGTACCAGCCTGAGCCTTAATATTGGGTCCAGATTATAGTTCTGGGTTCTGAAGTGTTGCCCGGACATTTCAGCTCTTGGTTTACTGCATTGATTTAGAGTCAGTTTGGAAAGGGTTCTTAGATAGAAGGGTTGGTTGTAGGAGTTACCCTCCTCGGGGTTAAAGACCAGAAAGTTGTATATAAAAAAATAGAAAGTAAATTGTTATTTAACAGATTATCATTTGAGGTTGTGTGTAGGCAACAGTGATAATGAATCTATAATTCCATTGTTTATTGCACGGCTCCTGCAAAGCTCCCGGAATGTTCCAGTACTTGGGGCTACCTGGAGTGTCCTGTACATATCAATGTCTGTGCCCACAGAGGGGAATTTTAGGTTTTCTGTGTCAAGGATGAAGGATGCAGACAGTAACTGCTGTGAGACTCTGCTTTCCGGCAGGAGTAGTCAGCGACTACCTCTACCACAGGCACATTCCTACAATACTTACAGTTATCAAAAAGGGTCGTATTAAAAGGCCCGATGCCTCCTGTAAGTGAGCTCCAATCTGCTGGATCGTCGCTCGCTTACCGAGCCTATTACAGGGCCTGAAGATCATTTAGCAAGGGCTGTATGGACAACGTTAGCGTGGGAAGGTAATGCATGCAGTTTACAATTTTTTTCACACAATCGTCAGCTATTGGATGTGCATCACTATCACACGTAGCGATGCGGAGCCAATGATTTTAGGTTAGGACTAGAGGTGAGCGAATCACTCAGAAATTTGTTTTGCGAAGTTCGTGAATATTCGTGCCAATTCTTGAATATCCGCAAATCGCACATGAATACAGTAGTGGGACTATTACAGAGGAGCAATTTTTTTCAACAGCTGTCAAAATTGGAAAATGTATATTTTTTTTAAAAAAGGTCAATCAGCCTTTCAATCATTTAATTTCTGCCATGGACAGTAGTGGATGTTGGTGGATCAGCCATGTAATATCAATTTTCTACAAGGACAGCAGTGGTGAATGAGCAGCCAGTGAGGTATTAAGATGGACACTGTGTTCACTGTGACTTCCGATAATGCACCCCCAGCACCCAGTGACTTGGTATAATGCACACCCAGCACCCAGTGACTTGGTATAATGCACACCCAGCACCCAGTGACTTGGTATAATGCACACCCAGCCAGGGCCGCCATCAGGAATTTCGGGGCCCCATACAACCAAAGTGTCTGGGCCCCCCACATTAATAAAAAGAAAAATAGTGTGTTGGCCCCACGCCTTGCTGGGAGGTATAATTTGGTTCCGATCAATTCTAGAGAACTGGCTCATATTCCCCATTTTCCCCAGTGGCTTAAAATGTAACCTCTGTTATACAGTTATAAAATTGTAGAAACTAAATGTGAACAAGGTGCAATGTAAATGTCCCCATACAGACACTTACTTGTATAGCTGCCTCTTGTGCTCTGTATGCAGTGCGTTATATTCACCCCTGCAACGTACAATTTATAGCGTGTCTACAAGCCCAGCGGGGCTCATTATGATGGAGACTAAAACTTATACAAGAGTGGGGTAGGGGTTCCCCTGTATTCAGAATGCTGTTGAGTACTAGGCAATGCCCCGTTTGGGGTTATTGAATTTCGAGGGTCTGGGGGGCTGTTTGATTTGTATATGTTCACCAATAATAATGCCCCCAGAGGTGCCCCCCAAGAACTAATAATGCCCCCAGAGGTGCCCCCATATACTAATAATGCCCCCAGAGGTGCCCCCATACACTAATGCCCCCAGAGGTGCCCCCATGAGCTAATAATGCCCCCAGAGGTGCCCCCATATACTAATAATGCCCCCAGAGGTGCCCCCATATACTAATTATGCCCCCAGAGGTGCCCCCATATACTAATAATGCCCCCAGAGGTGCCCCCCATGAACTAATAATGCCCCCAGAGGTGCCCCCATATGCTAATAATGCCCCCAGAGGTGCCCCCATATACTAATAATGCCCCCAGAGGTGCCCGCATATACTAATAATGCCCCCAGAGGTGCCCCCATATGCTAATAATGCCCCCAGAGGTGCCCCCATATACTAATAATGCCCCCAGAGGTGCCCCCATATACTAATAATGCCCCCAGAGGTGCCCCCATATGCTAATAATGCCCCCAGTGGTGCCCCCATATGCTAATAATGCCCCCAGAGGTGCCCCCATATACTAATAATGCCCCCAGAGGTGCCCCCATACACTAATAATGCCCCCAGAGGTGCCCCCCAATACTAATAATGCCCCCAGAGGTGCCCCGCTATACTAATAATGCCCCCAGAGGTGCCCCCATATACTAATAATGCCCCCAGAGGTGCCCCCATATGCTAATAATGCCCCCAGTGGTGCCCCCATATGCTAATAATGCCCCCAGAGGTGCCCCCATATACTAATAATGCCCCCAGAGGTGCCCCCATATACTAATAATGCCCCCAGAGGTGCCCCCATATACTAATAATGCCCCCAGAGGTGCCCCCATACACTAATAATGCCCCCAGTGGTGCCCCCATACACTAATAATGCCCCCAGAGGTGCCCCCCATGAACTAATAATGCCCCCAGAGGTGCCCCCATATGCTAATAATGCCCCCAGAGGTGCCCCCATATACTAATAATGCCCCCAGAGGTGCCCCCATACACTAATAATGCCCCCAGAGGTGCCCCCCATGAACTAATAATGCCCCCAGAGGTGCCCCTAAAAAAACAAACATCCTACTCACCTAATCCGCGCTGTGCAGGCAGCAGCTCTTCCTCCTCTTCGGGCTCCATCTTGCGAGCCGCAGGGACGGGACTTCCGGCAGGCGTGATGACGTCACATGATCACGCCTGCCGGAGAGGTCACGGCCCGGCCTCCCATAGGCTGCTGGTATGAAGTGCCGGCAGCCAGGCCTGTATTTAGAGTTTATGCTGCCCTAGGCACTTTGCACGCTGAGGCGCCCCCCCCCCCCCCCCCATTACTGTACATGCATGGTATATACCCTGGCACTTGGGTGTCGCTCTGCTTGATGCCCGCTGTTCTCATCAAACAGATGTGATGGAGGAAGGAAGGAGGCCGGGGACGTCTTAGTTTGGGGGCCGCTTCTGTCCAGTGTCGGACTGGGGGACCTGGGGCCACCAATATAGAACCAGTGAGACACAACATGCTGAGCCACTCCTCTCCTGGATTTATCTGTATCTGTGACAAATCCCTACATTTATACAGCTCTCAGGGTATGCTGGGAGTTGTAGTCTCTGAGAGGACAACCCTGTAATAAATCACTGTGTGCAGAGGCTCCTGGTGGCTGCAATCTGTGGGTGACAACCATCAGCCCTGAAGGTCCAGCAATACATCTGTCTACACTGTACTACAACTCCCAGCATACTCTGAGGGCTGCAGACTGTCAATACATGCTGGGAGTTGTAGTGCCTGCAGCTGTTGTAGTTGGGTCCTATACACTGGATGCTTTGTGGCATATAAGAATACAAAGATCTGTGGGGGCTCAGTGCAGGGAAGTGACCCCAGAACATCACTAATAGGGGATAGAACAAAACATCTCCCCCTATCCCTATTAGTGATGTTCTGGGGTCACGTCCCTGCACTGAGCCCCCACAGATCTATGTATTCTTATATGCTACAAAGCATCCAGTGTATAATGCACCTAGGACCCAACTACAACAGCTGCAGGCACTACAACTCCCAGCATTTACGGACAGTCTGCAGCCCTCAGCATATGCTGGGAGTTGTAGTGCCTGCGGCTGTTGTAGTTGGGTCCTAGTTTAAAAGTTTGCGCTAGTGTACTGTAGTGACTGCGGGGCTGTGTCAGTACACTACCGCAAACAATACACTGACCCATTTAGACCCCAATGGTACACAGGCTCTGCACACTATAGAAGTGATTACAGTGCAGTTACTAATGACTCACAGGTGACGTCTTCTCCGATTGCCGTCGCTTCTTGCTTTCTTCTCCATCTGGCGCAGCAATCAAGAAGACTTCTCCGACCACAACTAGTCTGCAAGCAGGCAGCTGGGGGTGACTGGGGAAGGGAGGCAGCTGGGGGTGGCAGGGGAAGCCGCTGGGGTGAAGGGGAGAAGCTGGGGTGACAGGGGGAAGGAGAGCAGCTGGGGTGACGGGGAGGGGGAGCAGCTAGGGGTGGCAGGGGGAGAATCTGGGGAGGCAGAGGGAGCAGCTGGGGGCAGGGGGAGTAGATGGGGGCAGGAGGAGGAGCAGATGGGGGGCAGGGGGAGCAGCTGGGGTGAGAGGGGCAGGGGTAGTAGATGGGGGCAGGAGGAGCAGCTGGGGTAAGAGGGGCTGGGGGGGCAGAGGGAGCAATGTGGGGCAGAGGGATCAGCTCGGGGGCAGCAGCTGGGGTGGCAGGGGGAGTAGATGGGGGGCAGGAGGAGCAGCTGGGGTGGCAGGCAGGGGGAGCAGATAGGGGGCAGCTAGGGTGGCAGGGAGAATATTGGGCAGCTGGGGTGGCAGGGGGAGAAGATGGGGGACAGGCGGAGGAGCAGATGGGGCAGGGGGAGAAGATGGGGGGCAGGAGGAGCAGCTGGGGGGCAGGGAGAGCAGCTGGGGGTGCTGGTGGAGAGGCTAGGGGGTGCAGGAGGAGAGGCTGGGGGGTGCTGACAGAGAGGCTGGGGGGTGCTGACAGAGAGGCTGGGGGGTGCTGACGGAAAGGCTGGGGGTGCAGGAGGAGAGGCTTTGGGGTGCAGGAGGAGAGGCTGTGGGGTGCAGGAGGAGAGGCTGGAGGAGAGGCTGGGGGTGCAGGAGAAGAGGCTGGGGGAGAGGCTGGGGGGTGCAGGAGAAGAGGCTGTGGGGTGCAGGAGGAGAGGCTGGAGGAGAGGCTGGGGGTGCAGGAGAAGAGGCTGGGGGAGAGGCTGGGGGGTGCAGGAGAAGAGGCTGTGGGAGAGGCTGTGGGGTGCAGGAGGAGAGGCTGAGGGGTGCAGGAGAAGAGGCTGGGTGAGGCTGTGGGGTGCAGGAGGAGAGGCTGGGGGGTGCAGGAGAAGAGGCTGGGGGAGAGGCTGTGGGGTGCAGGAGGAGAGGCTGGGGTGCAGGAGGAGAGGCTGGGGGGTGCAGGAGGAGAGGCTGGGGGGTGCAGGAGGAGAGGCTGGGGGGTGCAGGAGGAGAGGCTGGGGGTTGCAGGAGGAGAGGCTGGGGGTGCAGGAGGAGAGGCGGGGGGGTACAAGAGGAGAGGCTGGAGGGGGTACAGGAGGGGGGGTACAGGAGGAGAGGCTGGAAGGGGGTACAGGAGGAGAGGCTGGAAGGGGGGTGCAGGAGGAGAGGCTGGAGGGGGGTAGAGGGGGAGAGGCTGTGGGGTGCAGGGGGAGAGGCTGTGGGGTGCAGGGGGTGAGGCTGAGGGGTGCAGGAGGAGAGGCTGTGGGGTGCAGGGGGAGAGGCTGTGGGGTGCAGGAGGAGAGGCTGGGGGTGCAGGAGGAGAGGCAGGGGGTACAAGAGGAGAGGCTGGAGGGGGTACAGGAGGGGGGGTACAGGAGGAGAGGCTGGAGGGGAGGTACAGGAGGAGAGGCTGGAGGGGGGTACAGGAGGAGAGGCTGGAGGGGGGGTACAGGAGGAGAGGCTGGAGGGGGGTACAGGAGGAGAGGCTGGAGGGGGGTACAGGAGGAGAGGCTGGAGGGGGGGTACAGGAGGAGAGGCTGGAGGGGGGGGTACAGGAGGAGAGGCTGGAGGGGGGGTACAAGAGGAGAGGCTGGAGGGGGGGTACAGGAGGAGAGGCTGGAGAGGGGGTACAGGAGGAGAGGCTGGAGGGGGGGTACAGGAGGAGAGGCTGGAGGGGGTACAGGAGGAGGGCTACAGGAGGAGAGGCTGGAGGGGGGGTACAGGAGGAGAGGCTGGAGGGGGGGTACAGGAGGAGAGGCTGGAGGGGGGGTACAAGAGGAGAGGCTGGAGGGGGGGTACAGGAGGAGAGGCTGGAGGGGGGGTACAGGAGGAGAGGCTGGAGGGGGGTACAGGAGGAGAGGCTGGAGGGGGGGTACAGGAAGAGAGGCTGGAGGGGGGGTACAGGAAGAGAGGCTGGAGGGGGGGTACAGGAGGAGAGGCTGGAGGGGGGGTACAGGAGGAGAGGCTGGAGGGGGGGTACAGGAGGAGAGGCTGGAGGGGGGGGTACAGGAGGAGAGGCTGGAGGGGGGGTACAGGAGGAGAGGCTGGAGGGGGGATACAGGAGGAGAGGCTGGAGGGGGGGTACAGGAGGAGAGGCTGGAGGGGGGGTACAAGAGGAGCGGCTGGAGGGGGGTACAGGAGGAGAGGCTGGAGGGGGGGTACAGGAGGAGAGGCTGGAGGGGGGGTACAGGAGGAGAGGCTGGAGGGGGGGTACAGGAGGAGAGGCTGGAGGGGGGGTACAGGAGGAGAGGCTGGAGGGGGGGTACAGGAGGAAAGGCTGGAGGGGGTACAGGAGAAGGGCTACAGGAGGAGAGGCTGGAGGGGGGGTACAGGAGGAGAGGCTGGAGGGGGGGTACAGGAGGAGAGGCTGGAGGGGGGGTACAAGAGGAGAGGCTGGAGGGGGGGTACAGGAGGAGAGGCTGGAGGGGGGGTACAGGAGGAGAGGCTGGAGGGGGTACAGGAGGAGAGGCTGGAGGGGGGGTACAAGAGGAGAGGCTGGAGGGGGGGTACAGGAGGAGAGGCTGGAGGGGGGGTACAGGAGGAGAGGCTGGAGGGGGGGTACAGGAGGAGAGGCTGGAGGGGGGGTACAGGAGGAGAGGCTGGAGGGGGGGTACAGGAGGAGAGGCTGGAGGGGGTACAGGAGAAGGGCTACAGGAGGAGAGGCTGGAGGGGGGGTACAGGAGGAGAGGCTGGAGGGGGGGTACAGGAGGAGAGGCTGGAGGGGGGGGTACAAGAGGAGAGGCTGGAGGGGGGGTACAGGAGGAGAGGCTGGAGGGGGGGTACAGGAGGAGAGGCTGGAGGGGGGGTACAGGAGGAGAGGCTGGAGGGGGGGTACAGGAGGAGAGGCTGGAGGGGGGGTACAGGAGGAGAGGCTGGAGGGGGGGTACAGGAGGGGGGGTACAGGAGGAGAGGCTGGAGGGGGGGTACAAGAGGAGAGGCTGGAGGGGGGGTACAGGAGGAGAGGCTGGAGGGGGACTATAGGAGGAGAGGCTGGAGGGGGGGTACAGGATGAGAGGCTGGAGGGGGGGTACAGGAGGAGAGGCTGGAGGGGGGGTACAGGAGGAGAGGCTGGAGGGGGGGTACAGGAGGAGAGGCTGGAGGGGGGGTACAGGAGGAGAGGCTGGAGGGGGTACAGGAGGAGGGCTACAGGAGCAGAGGCTGGAGGGGGGGTACAGGAGGAGAGGCTGGAGGGGGGGTACAGGAGGAGAGGCTGGAGGGGGGGTACAAGAGGAGAGGCTGGAGGGGGGGTACAGGAGGAGAGGCTGGAGGGGGGGTACAGGAAGAGAGGCTGGAGGGGGGGTAGAGGAAGAGAGGCTGGAGGGGGGGTACAGGAGGAGAGGCTGGAAGGGGGGTACAGGAGGAGAGGCTGGAGGAGGGGTACAGGAGGAGAGGCTGGAGGAAGAGGGAGCGGCCGGGGGAGCAGAGGCAGGTGAGGCAGGCTTGGCAGGTCCCCCCTTCCCATGCAGCTTTAGTCCGGTGAGCTTCCGGCACACGCTGCCTCTATCACTGGCCGGAAGCTCACAGCTGCAGCCCCGCGGTCCAGGAACTTCTCTCCTGCTCGGCGCGATGACGTCACGTGCGCCGCTGCCGAGCAGGAGAGAAGGACCGCAGGGCTGCAGCTGTGAGCTTCCGGCCAGTGATAGAAGCAGCGTGTGCCGGAAGCTCACCGGACCGAAGCGGCACAACCCCCCCCCCCAGGTGGCAAGGGGGGCCGTGCGGGCCCCCCTAGCGTAGCGGTCGGGGGGGGCGGCGGCGGCCGGTGGGCCCGCCGGGCCCCCCCCCCATGTCTCTTAGGGTCCGGGCCCCATACGGCAGTACCGGTTGTACTGCCCTATCGGCGGCCCTGCACCCAGCACCCAGTGACTTCCTATAATGCACACCCAGCACCCAGTGACTTGGTATAATGCACACCCAGCTCCCAGTGACTTCCTATAATGCACACCCAGCACCCAGTGACTTCCTATAATGCACCCCCAGCACCCAGTGACTTGGTATAATGCACACCCAGCACCCAGTGACTTGGTATAATGCACACCCAGCACCCAGTGACTTCCTATAATGTACACCCAGCACCCAGTGACTTCCTATAATGCACACCCAGCACCCAGTGACTTCCTATAATGCACACCCAGCACCCAGTGACTTCCTATAATGCACACCCAGCACCCAGTGACTTCCTATAATGCACACCCAGCACCCAGTGACTTGGTATAATGCACACCCAGCACCCAGTGACTTCCTATAATGCACACCCAGCACCCAGTGACTTGGTATAATGCACACCCAGCACCCAGTGACTTCCTATAATGTACACCCAGCACCCAGTGACTTCCTATAATGCACACCCAGCACCCAGTGACTTCCTATAATGCACCCCCAGCACCCAGTGACTTCCTATAATGCACACCCAGCACCCAGTGACTTCCTATAATGCACCCCCAGCACCCAGTGACTTCCTATAATGCACACCCAGCACCCAGTGACTTTCTATAATACACACCCAGCACCCAGTGACTTCCTATAATACACACCCAGCACCCAGTGACTTCCTATAATACACACCCAGCACCCAGTGACTTCCTATAATACACACCCAGCACCCAGTGACTTCCTATAATACACACCCAGCACCCAGTGACTTTCTATAATGCACATCCAGCACCCAGTGACTTTCTATAATGCACACCCAGCACCCAGTGACTTCCTATAATACACACCCAGCACCCAGTGACTTCCTATAATGCACACCCAGCACCCAGTGACTTCCTATAATGCACACCCAGCACCCAGTGACTTCCTATAATGCACACCCAGCACCCAGTGACTTCCTATAATGCACACCCAGCACCCAGTGACCTCCTATAATGCACACCCAGCACCCAGTGACTTGGTATAATGCACACCCAGCACCCAGTGACTTCCTATAATGCACACCCAGCACCCAGTGACTTCCTATAATGCACACCCAGCACCCAGTGACTTCCTATAATGCACCCCCAGCACCCAGTGACTTCCTATAATGCACACCCAGCACCCAGTGACTTCCTATAATACACACCCAGCACCCAGTGACTTCCTATAATGTACACCCAGCACCCAGTGACTTCCTATAATGCACACCCAGTACCCAGTGACTTCCTATAATACACACCCAGCACCCAGTGACTTCCTATAATGCACACCCAGCACCCAGTGACTTCCTATAATGTACACCCAGCACCCAGTGACTTCCTATAATGTACACCCAGCACCCAGTGACCTCCTATAATGCACACCCAGCACCCAGTGACTTGGTATAATGCACACCCAGCACCCAGTGACTTCCTATAATGCACACCCAGCACCCAGTGACTTCCTATAATGCACACCCAGCACCCAGTGACTTCCTATAATGCACACCCAGCACCCAGTGACTTCCTATAATGCACACCAAGCACCCAGTAACTTCCTATAATACACACCCAGCACCCAGTGACTTCCTATAATACACACCCAGCAACCAGTGACTTCCTATAATGCACACCCAGCAACCAGTGACTTCCTATAATACACACCCAGCACCCAGTGACTTCCTATAATACACACCCAGCACCCAGTGACTTCCTATACTGCACCCCCAGCACCCAGTGACTTCCTATAATGCACACCCAGCACCCAGTGACTTCCTATAATGCACACCCAGCACCCAGTGACTTGGTATAGTGAAAAACAGTAAGCTAGTTACTTATTATACTGGACAATGGCTTCCTTCACTGCTCACACAGAAAAAAAAACAATCCACCTTCCTCTCCTCTCTGTCCCCATCTCTCTATATCTCTTTCCCTTTTGCAACCTGCTCTCCACTATACACAGCCGACTGGCCGCCTCCAGGAAGCCAATCACTTTATATAAAGGGGGAGGGGGGTTGCTGACATCACAGTGGGGTGATTGGACGGAATATTACGGATAATCCCTTGCTCCGACTAAAAGACAGTTCTGTAAACCAACATGTGTGGCCGCCATTTTTAGTGAATTTTCAAAGCGAATCTGGTAAATTCGCGTATCGCTCTGAAGCAAATTTAATGCCTGATTCACTGCGTATCGAAATACGTTATATTTGCTTCGCTCATCTCTAGTCAGGACCAAAAGACATGATCAGCCGGTGATCGCTGTCATCAACTGATCATTGTTTCTATTACAAGAAGCGATAATGTGCCGAATTATCCTGATTTGGCCGATGATCACTCCATGTAATAAGGCCCTGAGCGTTGCCTTTATAGGAGGTGATTAGGCCTCTCCTATGACTCACAATGGGTTTATTGCATATGCAATTATTTTCTTACTTTTGTTTGTCTATTTCTATTATGTCTAATTTATTATTGTCTAATCTATTATGTCTTTTTTTCTATTATAAATGTTTCTAGGCTGTTGAGGCTCCAGATGCCACATATGCTAATCTCGCAAGTAGAGATACTTCATATTATGATGACTTAAGGGTAAGTGTAATATTTTTTTAGGGTGCATTCACATATACCGGATTCACAGAGGACTTTACGCTGCGAATTCAGTACGTGTAAAGGCATTCGGATCCAGTGCCTGTGAGAATACATACTCGCAGCGGGATTTACATCCTGCTGCGAGTATGTAAGTTTACCCCCCGGCGTCCGGAGCTTGCATCACCTCCGGCTTGGTGGCAGCACACTAATTGGCTAAGCGGAACGAGCAGACGCCGGGAACCTTGAAGCAAGCCGGAGCGGGGAGGAGGAGATGCAAGCTCCGGCCGGCGAGGGTTAACTTACATACTCGCAGCGGGATGTCAATCCTGCTGCGAGTATGTATTCTCATGGGGATGAACTGGATCTGCAGCGGATTTCACAGCAAATTTGCAGCGTAAAATCTGCTGCTGATCCGGTGTGTGTGTGAAGGCACCCTTAAGGGGATTAAGTGAACACTACACTGAGATGAAAATGGTGGTGGGGGCATCATGTGACATGGAAATAGTATAGCCTAGGTGATTTAGGATAACATGGTAGTTCATATATGAGTCAAAGTAGTATGTAGAAATAAACACTTTTTATATTCATAAAATCAAAAATAAAAATAAAATAAGGACACATTTAAAATATATAATATATAACTGTAGCAGAATTCATAAGAACCAACGTCTCTGTAGATATATACAGTATATCGATGTACAGTATATCCCTATATTGTGATTCATAAAATGGTCATAGGGATATATACAGAAGATAGCATAAAACATATATATGTCACTTGAAACATATCCTTGTGTGGTTTATTTCATGAAATGATCATAGGCAGTACAATTATGTCCATATGCGACTTTGCAGGGCCCTTGCAGGTCGCAATGTTTGTAATCACTGTCAGGGCCGGTTTTAGACTAAATGTGGCCCTGGGCAAAGTTGAAGGTGGGGCCCCAAACGCTGAAATATTGTAGCAACAATTTAAGGTCCCCATACATTTTACACTTTTGTTGGTGGTACCTGTTGCTCCTGGTGGGTTCGGCCATCAGTGTAAGGTGTATGGGGCTCTCTGGACAGTCCTCTGACAGATTATATTAGTGGACATAGGGGGTCGGGCATGATAGAAAATCAACATCCAACCTCTTTGTTCTCAGAGAGACAAGCCACCATCAGATCTGTCTGGCTATGGTTTACCCCTCCTATAGAGGACACAGGAACACTCAGATGTGCCGAACATTCCTGTGTATGGGGAGGACGGGGTCGTATGGGAGAGATAATTGTCAGCTGAAGGATTGTTAAGCCAGCAGCTACTGAACGTATATTGCCACTTTAAGGGCCATATTACACGGCCTGATATTCCGGAGAAGTGAGCGCCAGTCTGGTGCAATGGAGCTCGCTTAGCGAGCCTACTACATAGCTCAATTATCGTGCAGCAAAGGCTGTGTATATATATATATATATATATATATATATATATATATATATCATTAGTGATCTGTGTGCAGCCCTTGCTGTATATAGTAAACAATAATGTACTACCTGTTCACATTCACCGGTGTCCCCAGGCCGTGTCTGTGATATATACTACCTGATCACGTTCCCCGGTGTCCTCAGGCCGTGTCTGTGATATATACGACCTGATCACGTTCCCTGTTCTCCTCAGGCCGTGTCTGTGATATATACTACCTGATCACATTTACCGTTGTCCTCAGGCCGTGTCTGTGATATATACTACCTGATCATGTTCCCCAGTGTCCCCAGACCGTGTCTGTGATATATACTACCTGTTCACGTTCCCCGGTGTCCTCAGGCCGTGTCTGTGATATATACTACCTGATCACGTTCCCCGGTGTCCTCAGGCCATGTCTGTGATATATACTACCTGATCACGTTCCCCGGTGTCCTCAGGCCGTGTCTGTGATATATACTACCTGATCACGTTCCCCGGTGTCCTCAGGCCGTGTCTGTGATATATACTACCTGATCACGTTCCCCGGTGTCCTCAGGCCGTGTCTGTGATATATACTACCTGATCACATTCACCGTTGTCCTCAGGCCGTGTCTGTGATATATACTACCTGTTCACGTTCCCCGGTGTCCTCAGGCCGTGTCTGTGATATATATACTACCTGATCATCAGACAATGATTTTTCAACTTGACAAAAGACAATGATTAGTTGATGACTGTTGTCCTTATATACATGGAGCGATGCTCCGTTCTTTCCTCAGTAGGGAGTTGCAAAATGGCCATTTTGCAACTCCTTACTGAGGAAAGAACGGAGCATCGTTCTGAAACGCGTCTAAGAGTTGCAATATTCATCAAATACAGTAGAAAGACGCACTGTGCTCAAACTATCACTACCAGTCCGTATCACCTACTCTATTGTATACTGGATACATTGAAAGCTCTCCCATACCGGCAGCAACCAAGGGAGTAGTGCCCTGTCAAGGGTGAACGCCCAGCCACATCGGAGGAGATAATCAGACATCAAACACATCTCTCTGAGCTTTACAACGATGAAGATAAGATCTCTGCCGTACACACCGAGGAGAGCTGCCCGATTACAACACCCTCGGGCAGGAGAAGCTCTACATCTATCTATACGCTCCCTGCAACCTACAAACTACAAACACAGAGCTTCTGGACCGGTGAGAGGTGTACTATCACCGTTTTTCTCTATTATCTTAAGTGCAAAAATACGGGAATAGTTACTTCTGTTACAACATATCCCAAACTGAGAAATAGGTATGACTATTTACTCAATACAAGCACAGTGCTTACAAACATTGCGACCTGCAAGGGCCCTGCATAGTCGCATATGGACATAATTCTACTGCCTATGATCATTTCATGAAATATACCACACAAGGATATGTTTCAAGTGACATATATATTTTTTATGCTAGGAATTTTTCCATATCTTCTGTATATATCCCTATGACCATTTTATGAATCACAATATAGGGATATACTGTACATCGATATACTGTATATATCTACAGAGACGTTGGTTCTTATGAATTCTGCTACAGTTATATATTATATATTTTAAATGTGTCCTTATTTTATTTTGATTTTTGATTTTATGAATATCTAGGCTATGTTCACACTGCGTACGATTCCGGACGCATTTCGTACGCCGCCGTACATGTGGGGCTGAAACTTCGGGCATGGGAAAAATCGACATGTGGCCGGATGCGTACGAACCGCGAACATAGTTCGTACGTAGTACAGTTATGCTTCCCTAGCTTGTTTGGAAAGATCTAAAACAGGTCATTTACTTGGAAATCTTCGCCCAGCCCAATAAAACACACAGAACCTTTTGGATCTAAAAATCAAGTTCAATTTGGCTGAAATAAGTACTTCGTACGGGACCGCGTGGAAATCCACGGCCGTGAGTTGGAACATTCACGTCCTCAAACAATGGTCTTGTTCATTTTTCACGGCGCCGTATACGATCCGGTCATAAGTTCATACATAGTGTGCACTGTGTGGGCGTATATCGTATACTTTCAAGTGAACGCATCAACCTTAACAAAACTATGTGCGTATATTCGCGGTTCGCACTACGGCCAGAAAGATACGTAGTGTGAACATAGCCAAAAAGTGTTTATTTCTACATACTACTTTGACTCATATATGAACTACAATATTATCCTTAATCACCTATGCTATACTATTTTATTGAAGGGGGTTATGCTAGAGAGCCGACTACTACTACTATTCACAATTGCTGTTTTTTGGTGCCAACCAAGTAGTGCACTCACTACACACCCCTCACCCTAACTGTACTATTAGGTCGAGTTCTTACACTAGAATATCCCATAAAGCAAGACATAGTCGAGAAAATAAGTCATGTGACATCATAACATTGTACCAAAATGGAATAATTTCTTCTGTTCTTCTATTACCTGTTATCTTTAGTATCTTTGTGTTTTTATATATTGTATAACATTTATACTGTATCTTCTTATTTACATTTACAGTCTATGATGAAGTCCCGGCAGGTCCCCGTCACTGGAGGACGTGTAGGTGCCGCTAACCACTATGAGGGCACTCCCCAATAATCTGAGAACATCTATGTACTGCAAACAAATGATACTTTTAGTCCATAGAAAGATCTGATGGATCTCTAGGCATTAGCTCAAGCCATGGGGCCCGTACACAAGATTCCCTCGCGGCTTGATTTTTCTATAAAATATGCTGCAAAATCAGAAAAAATATTTGTGGCAGTGAAATTGAAAAAAAAAAAAAAAAGGTGCAGTTCTTTTTCATTTGGGGGTGGTGGTGGTGGGGGTTGTGTTTACGCTGTTCGCCCTATGTCATCTATGGTCCTCAAGTTGGTATGATTACAACAATATGTAATTTATATAACTTTTATTTTATCTGCTTTTAAAAAAATTAAAACCTTTTGAAAAAAATGTGTTTAAAATTGTTCTATTCCCATCCATATAACACTTTTATCCTTTGGTCTATGGGGTGTCATTTTTGAGGTATAATTTTTAGCGTCATGATCTGTACTTTCTATCGGTACCTTGGTTAACTATATACGACTTTTTGATCACTTTTTATTACCATTTTTCAGGATATGCAATTTTGCAGTTTAGTGGCTTTTTGTGCTTATACTGTTTACCGTGCAAGATCAAAAATGTGAAAATGTAATAGTTCGGGTGATGACGCATGCGGCAATACCAAACATGTTTATTTATTTTTATTTCTAATATGGGAAAAGAGGGGGTGATTTAAACTTTTATTAGGGGATTTTTTATTAATATATATTTTTTAATACTTTAACTTTTAGTCTCCCTGGGGGACTTTTATTATTACTGCAGTGATCTCCCATAGAGATCACTGTGGTATACTTAAAACAGCACTGATCAATTAGATCATTGCTGTATTACTCTGGGCTGCTGCAGCCCAGATCTATAGATTACCTAGCTGGGATCAGCATCATTCCGACGCTGAGGCTTGGCTCGGTAATAAAAAGGGATCTCCCCTGCAGGATCGCATGGCAAGGGGGAGATTCTCCCCACTAGACACCAGGGATGGTGCACACAAGCCATTTAAATGCAGCTGTCAACTTTGACAGCTGCATTTGAATGGCTTAATTAGCCTGGCAATACGATCCACCACGCTGGCTAATGCCTGTGGTCCCTGGCTGCTGATAGCAGGAGGGACTGGCTGCAGAGTGGGGTCACAAAGTGACACCCGCTGAACTCCTCTACCCACTGCACGTTCATATGCGGGAAGGGGTGAAAGTACCACTGCAGATTTTTCTTTTTTTTATTGCTGTAACTGGGTCATGTGATCACCAGCCTGACCCCCCCAAAAAATCAGTGTTTGATGTGTCAGAGAAAACAGTCCATACTGGGTCAGCTAACTTCACCTGTCAGACACCCCCTCAATGTCAATGAGATCTATATATTTTTTGTATTTTTTCCCCCATAATTTTTGCAAAATCCCAGCAAATGTAATACTACGCAACTGCAATTGTGCACATCACATCCGTAAAAAAAAAAAGGTGTAATTTTACAAGGTCTTAGACAATTGCAGCAAAACACAGTGTCAAAATGTGTAAAAAAATAAGTAAAAACTCAATGCATGAACACAACCTAGAGACTTCATACAGTCATAAAACACCTCAGCTGTGATTATAGGCAAAGTCACTTCTCCTCATGGCGACATTTCTTCAAAAAACACTACATATATTGTGAACTGACGCCAACCCACCTATCAGCTGCAGCCTAATTGTCCCATTAGGTGATTACATTAGGTATACAGTAATGAGACACACACACACACCGCTTCCCCATTTTTCTGCAAAGCCAGAGGATTCATGGGAAATGTAGGCAGGATTAGAAAATGATTTTAAAGGGCACATGGCTAAAAAAAACTATTCTTGCCACATCAACAAGGATAGCTAAGCACCTAGGTAAAAAGTCTGCAAAATAGCCTATTTCCAGAAGGATAAAACCTTGCTCTACAGCACCACAAACTTATATATCTGCAGACAGTTGTTTTGGGGTTCTTGTCCCTAGTTGTGGATCCCACCACTGGTGCTTTCCTCTCTCATGTGCACCTGTCAAAAAGCCTTTTTCTCTCAGGTTAAGTGGTGGATGATGTGTATTAAGTTTCCCCACAGCTGAAGGTAGTCATAGGTTAATGTTTCATGTGTTTATTGCTGACCAATAGGAGGTGCGCTTTTCTTTTAACCTATTATGTTTCTCCTTTCTCCTGTGTACACTCATCCCCACCACTCACAGGCAGGCATACTGAGGCCCCTGTAGGAGGCGTTTCACTAGTGGAGGAAGTACATTCTTACCCAGATTCTCAGAGGCAACAGTTCCTGAAAAAGTTAAGCCAGGGCCTGGCTTACACCAGGACCCCTGTCAAGGACAGCAGTTCAGTTGAGTCTAGTCACCAGATGCAGTTAGAGACCAACAGTTCTTCTATAACTATCACTATATCTATTATGCAGTGCTAAGCATACAACAGGGAGAGTAGTTACCAAAGAACATCCTGACCCATGCCAGAAAAAAAGGCTACAAAGAACAGAGCAGTATCCTGACCAAGAGAGGAGCTAGCCTCGATAGGACAAAGCAGCCAGTACAAAAGGCCTGCGTATCCTATCGCCCAGTACAGGTAACTGGGAAACCTCAGACACCTAGCTACACCCATGGCTCAGGCTTGTACTACCTACCGTACTGGGACAGGTTCTATGATACCAGGCAGAAGGGGTATCGTAGAACGTAGACCATCTGGTTGCTAGGGGTGCGTCAGCGCTTCCTTTCATGTAGGCGCAGCCGGGGCTTCACCAACCCCTGACGATCGGCATTTGGTGTCTCATATAATATTCATCTGACTAACGCCTGGCACCACCAGTCAGCTGTCTCATATGGCTTGGGGCTGGAGTCTCAGCCCCAATCACACCTGGGGATGGGACTCAAGGCCCCATAAGTAGGCGCCCCATACATATGTTCCCTGCCTGCGATAGAGCCTTGTTCTGCAAGTGTTTTCTTGACCTAGCGTTTGTTCCTTGCATTGTGTTACAGGTATTAAGACTTTCTTGCTTTTGACCCTTGACTTCTCTTTGCAAGACCCTTAACTTATGCAAGTTAGGGACTGTCGGCCAGTTGTCCGCTGCTGCCTAGGGCAGTTTAGGCAAATAGGCAGGGCCAGCGGGGTGGGTTCCAGCATTAGGGCAGCATCTGTCCTTTGTTGTCCAGTTTGTCCCTTCGTCGTCCAGGGAAGGAATGTGTTTTTTTGAGAAGACTGCATAACTGGCACACAATATACACAATTGCCAGTTCCCCATTACTCATGTCCCATTATTGGAAATAGTGGTGTACCATTATTGGGAAAGATATTGTTTTGGCCAATAGAAGCAACCTGAATCCTTTCACATCCACAAAATACATACATCATAGGGAATATGAGTTATATTCGTGAAGCTGTAGAATAAAGTTATGATTTGTGTTTCCATTGCAGACACGTTAATGTTATCCCAGTATTGAGGGGTAGGTAGGTATAATGTATTTATTGTTCTTAATCCATTGTGTCAGTGCATTATAATTAATTTAAGTAACTCTAAAGAAGTAAATGAGTGGCACTCACCAATAAAATAATCTTCAGCTTTATTTCTTTATATTTAAAAGATTCAATTCAGGACATTGTGCAGACGATACATGAGCAGATGCTAAGATCACATTGGTGACAGACTGTTTCACGCCGTTATGGTGCTTCAACGGACCACCCAGCTGATGTTAATATGGACATAATGCTTGGTGCAGGGCGAGCAGATGCCAACTATTTTTTGAAATCATGTGACATAAGTGATCTGCTACTACTGATGAGTTCTGAACAGCTTGAATATGAGATATAAACCCTGGCGGAGAGAGAGTTGAGTCTTTTTTGGACAATACACTCACACCAATCCAATATGGAATGCAATAGGATCCCAAGAGGCCTTAGATGCTGTAAAGAAGCATCTCAAATTATAGATGACTCTGAATTTATGCAGGAATTGACAAATTTACACCAAGAGCACTCTATGAAAATTATGAGATTGGTAATGGTTAGAAATGAGAAAGAATATGTCTTGGTGACCAACGATTTAAATCGAGCTAAAGTAGAATTAAAAAACACCAATGACAGAAGAGCGACAAAAAAAACTTTTCCAGCAAATTGGAAAAAAGACTGACTACATTGCAGGTGGTCTGTGGAAGCACTGTGAGGGCGTGAAACAGTCTGTCACCATTGTGATCTTGGCATCTGCTCATGTATCGTCTGCAAAATGTCCTGAATTGAATCTTTTAAATATGAAGAAATAAAACTGAAGATTATTTAACTGGTTTCCTCTAAGTGAGCACCGCCGGGATTTTTTGCTGTACGCTATATATGACCAGATAGCCCTACACCTAATGTGACTAGTAGTGTCACCACCAATCTGTAATTTTGCATTATAAGTAATTGTATGTAATTACATATGTCCCCACAGTTGTCTCTTTATTAGCACATTACCTATTGTCTGAATATTTTGGAATACAATTCTTTCTATTTTCTCTTAAACTTTGAATTTCTTCATCACATCAGATTTGTATAGTACTGTGCCTGTGTTTTCTGCAGTGAATTCACTGTACATCAAAAAGGTGAATCAGAGTCATGATGGCAAAAGGTAAAAAAGAAGCAGTTTGGCAGAAGTTGGCAGAAATTTTGATCAGAATTTCTTGTACCTATCAGAAGAAATACGTCTCCCTACACAGAGCATTGTTACACACCACACAAGGATCAGCAATGTGACACTTTGGTCATCCCTATTACTGGGGTCATTGTTTCAATCTAAGGTTATAACCTACAGAACATACAGTATATGTCCTATATGTTCTCCCTGTGGGCGTCCTCTGCATTCTTTGCAGCCCCACACTCCAAAACATACTAAATCCCCTGAATAAGACGAGAGGTGAAACTTGTGTGATGATCTGAGGTAAAGCTCTCAGTTCTGCCAGTTTGTACATACTATAGGGGAGCAATAATGTCATGTAGATAACCCTAAGGCTATGTTCACACAACGTAAAACTATGCAGTTCTCGCCGCAGAACTACGGCCCTAGTTTTGCGGTCTGGAACAATGCCTTATTTGCAATGGGATCCCGACCGGAGCATACACACATCGGATACGCTCCGGCCGGGATTCCATACACCGCCGGAAAAAACTGACATGTCAGTTTTCTGCGGACGGAATTCAGTGAATTCCGGCCGCAGAAAGACCTGTCAGTTCACACAGTGAAGCTGTGGGCTATGGTAAGCTCTGATGCGGGCGCACGCTGATGCGCCCGCATCAGAGCTCTGCAGCCGAAAAGATCACCCGGCCGGTACTTAAGTACCGGCCGAGATGATCCGGCCAGAGACCGGCTATTCCGTGACCCGGCCGGGGTCACGGAACGGCCGGTCTCATACGTTGTGTGAACATAGCCTAATACTATATACAATGTACATTTGTCATTAAAACAGTCAAATATAATTTTATATGTAATTTTTTGTTGTTGCATGGACTGCTATATTAATGCTGTAACATTTCTTAAGGTTCACTATGATTTGCTAATCTTTTGACGTTTATTATCACATTAGTGCATGTGTTATACTTTTGTGCGTGTAAGGTTGGTGTCATCTGTGTACGTGTAAGGCCAGTCAGCGGCCAAGGCAGGAAATGCCGAGTCAAAACAGAAACAGAGGTGCGCGAGCCATCTTATAAAGACACTGAGAGTTCTGCTGTGGAATTCCGATGCTTTTGCTCCGTGTGAACTGTCCCTTAGAGTATAAGTTCTTTGGAGGATGTTCCAATCTACACAAAGGGTTAGGCACTGCGGTGATGGAATATTCCTTGAAGACGGCAGCAGTATAATGTCTATTATGGAGAAACTGAAACTTGTTCTAAAAAGTCTTCGCTAGAGAATGTGGTGTGGTCCTATGAAAAGCAGGAAATGCTGTCAGGCTATCTTCTATATGAGGATGAAATATGAGGAAGGTCATTGAGGAACGTGAAGAGGATAGGGGGAACATTCTATAGCAGGTCCTCAAATATGTCTCTAGTGAGTCTAAAGAGTAGGTTTGGTGGGTATATTTGGACTCGTTGACAGTCATAACATTTCATTTTCTGCCCATTTAGCAGATGCCCTCATTTAGCTTGGTGTCCCACTGGTAAAGGATACGTTTAGTATGTCCGGACCTCCGATATCTCTATAGTAAATCTGCTCCCATCTGCTTTTGTTTGGGCTAATTTTTTTTTATTTTTTTTAGGCATCTTTTAAATGAGTTTTCTATCCTGATCATTTCTTGTTCTGCTCATATATTTTCCTTTTAGAAATGTCCTACGTTTTTTAATTGGAGCATAACAATTGTAACACTTCAAGTTGGATTTCCATTAATTAAGTGTTTTATTTCTTTTTTTTTTTAATTGCTATACCTGACATCTCTCTGCTGGAGCCATTTTTTTTAACTATTTAGTCGCCTAGTTCATGGCTTGTAAAGGTCTGCCACTCTAAATCGCATTATTAGAGATGTATTTAATGGATGAATGTTACACTGTAATGTTTCAGGAGCATGGGAACAAAGAGATTAATAAAAAGTAATGATTCCCATCAGGAGTTGAGGACCACGTGTTTTGCAGGTGGCTTAAGTCAGGTTGCTTGAGGGCCCCAAACCTCCACCTTGGTTCCTCTTGACCCTCGATTACGAACCTTAAGGACCTTACAGATCCCTGTTTAATAGGGTTCTGGAGGGCTTTACAACTTTATAATTTTCTTCTCTCTTTACCCTCCCCGGCTTGCTTCGCATAAACACTCTTACTCCTTTTGAATCTCTCTGTTTGCCCTCTGGCCCCCTTACTCCCTCTCTCTTCTCTATTCCATGTTGGGCTCCCTACTGGAGCAACCTTGCCCTCCCTTCCTGTCGGCACGGGAAAACGACTTAGGTGTCTCCCTCTCTGCAGCACAGGTGGAACGGATATATACCTGCACTCATCCCTCTTCTATCTCTCCCCGATCTCAGGAGGCGGGAAATAAGCAGATTTCTCGCTGGCACCGTGTTTCTACACTCATCGATAGGATGTTTCTGGAGGTATCACCAATGTGCTGGAGAAACTGTGAGGAAAAGGGCTGTCTCTTGCATACTTTCTGGAGTTGTCCTAAATTGGTCCCCTACCGAAAGGAGGGGTAGCGCATTGCCTCCACCTTCACCAACTACCCATTACCTTTCACCCCAGCTTTCTTTCTTCTGCACATCTCTGATATCCCCCCTCAAAACCTACTGTCATTCTGTTCTCTGACACCCGACCAATGCTGCCAAAGCCTGTATCCTGGTTTTGTGGAGATGCCCGGATTCTCCCAGTGTATCTACACTACTGTTCAAAAGTTTTGGGTCACCCAAACAATTTTGTGTTTTCAATGAAAAGTCACACTTATTCACCACCATACGTTGTAAAATGAATAGAAAATAGAGTTAAGACATTGACAAGGTTAGAAATAATGATTTGTATGTGAAATAACATTGTTCTTACATCACACTTTGCTTTCGTCAAAGAATCCTCCTTTTGCAGCAATTCCAGCATTGCCCACCTTTGGCATTCTAGCTATTAATCTGTTGGGGTAAGCTGGAGAAATTGCCCCCCACGCTTCTAGAAGCAGCTCCCACAAGTTGGATTGGTTGGATGGGCACTTCTGGCGTACCATACGGTCCAGCTGCTCCCACAACAGCTCAATGGGATTCAGATCTGGTGACTGCGCTGGCCACTCCATTACCTATAATAGAATACTAGCTGCTGCTTCTGCTGTAAATAGTTCTTGCACAATTTGGAGATGTATTTAGGGTCATTGTCCTGTTGTAGGATGAAATTGGCTCCAACCAAGCACTGCCCACTGGGTATGGCATGGCGGTGCAGAGTGATAGCCTTCCTTATTCAGAATCCCTTTTACCCTGTACAAATCTCCCACCTTACCAGCACCAAAGCAACCCCAGACCATCACATGACCTCCACCATTCTTAACAGATGGCGTCAGGCATTCTTCCAGCATCTTTTCATTTCTTCTGCGTCTCACAAACGTTTTTCTTTGTGATCCAAACACCTCAAACTTGGATTCATCCGTCCACAACACTTTTTTCCAGTCTTCCTCTGTCCAATGTCTGTGTTCTTTTACCCATCTTAATCTTTTTCTTTTATTGGCCAGTCTCAGATATGGCTTTTTCTTTGCCACTCTGCCCTGAAGCCCAAAATCCCGCAGCCGCCTCTTCACTGTAGATGTTGACACTGGTGTTTTGCGGGTACTATTTAATGAAGATGCCAGTTGGGGACCTGTGAGGCGTCTGTTTCTCAAACTAGAAACTCTAACTCTTATCTTCTTGCTTAGTTGTGCAACGCGGCCTCCCACTTCTTTTTCTACTCTGGTTAGAGCCTGTTTGTGCTGTCCTCTGAAGGGAGTAGTACACACCGTTGTAGGAAATCTTCAATTTCTTAGCAATTTCTCGCATGGAATAGCCTTCATTTCTAAGAACAACAATAGACTGTCGAGTTTCAGATGAAAGTTCTCTTTTTCTGGCCATTTTGAGCGTTTAATTGACCCCACAAAAGTGATGCTCCAGAAACACAATCTGCTCAAAGGAAGGTCAGTTTTGTAGCTTCTGTAACGAGCAAGACTGTTTTCAGATGTGTGAACATGATTGCACAAGGGTTTTCTAATCATCAATTAGCCTTCTGAGCCAATGAGCAAACACATTGTACCATTAGAACACTGGAGTGATAGTTGCTGGAAATGGGCCTCTATACACCTATGTAGATATTGCACCAAAAACCAGACATTTGCAGCTAGAATAGTCATTTACCACATTAGCAATGTATAGAGTGTATTTGTTTAAAGTTTGGACTAGTTTAAAGTTATGTTTCTTGAAAAGTACAATTCACAGAAATGGATGAGTACAAATCTCTCTTAACTTAGTTATATGGTGCCCCCCCCCCCACACACACACATGTATTTTTCCCCCACGCTTGTTGTACTGTTTTATTAGATTTGAGGATTTTTTTAAATCCTGAAGAAAAAAAAAAGTAATATGTGACTATCAGGGATTATGATTGACCAAGTCAAAATAACAAAAGAAAAATCAAATGGTGAACTTTGACTTTAAGAAGCCATTTAAGCAAGTGAAAGAAAATAGGTTTTACGCTGGATTTTAAGGAAGTAGTGGAGTCACTTCCTCCAGTCTACAGGGTGCAGACTAATATGCATCAATGTGCTCACTTCTGAACTGTCAGGGGAATAGAGGTAAGTTATTATTTATTCCTATATTAGACCCTAACATCTCACATCAAAGACATTTTTAAGTAATACATTATAGTGTCAGAGTAATATTGTAAAGTATAATGTTTTTCTTATTACGTATTATTATTAGTGTTTATTATTACTTTAGTTCAATGTCAATGTTCTGACTATAACTTAACAAATTAAGGAACTTTTTTTTGTTATAATTTTTTTTCATGATTATTATTTCAATTGTTTGTGTATATACTAAGGATTTCTCCTAGTCACTGGTTGTCATAATATGGGTGTAGGGCATAAGGCGGTCATATGGACATTCATGTATGTAGTCCATCTCAGGTCTGGCCATTTGGTAGATTTATGGTGAAATGTTTTGGCTTTCTATAACAAGGATTAGGATAGATGGTAAATCTGGAGGGTTTCCCAGGACAATGCATAATGTATAGAGGAGTGCAGTTGTATTTTTGTTATTTTTAAGGTAATTGTTTTAAAACATACCTAAAAAAACTAACAAAATGTAAACCTTTTCTAAAAGGAAAAAAAAATTATTTGCTCTATTACCACCTTTATAAAGCTTTAATTTTTTGGTCTATGGGTCTTTTTGAGGTACCATTTTTTGCGCCATGATCTGTACTTTCTATTGGTACTTTGCTTGTGTATATGCGACTTTTTGTTAACTTTTTATTAACATTTTCCTGGATGTGATATGACCAGAAATCTGCAATTTTGTGCTTTTCCATGAAGGAATGCGATAATTTAATACTTTGGCCAATTCCGCTTAGCAATTTTATTTATAAAATTGGAAAAGGGGGGTTATTTAAACCTTTAATATGGAACAGGATTTTCTTTTATAAAAAAACTTTTTTTACACTAATTTGTAGTCCCCCTGGGGGAGTCCTATGAGCAATACACTGATTGCTCATAGGGATAAACATATTGTTTTCTACAGTCAATTGTTTCAGACTGCTGTAGACAGCCTGAAACAATCGCCAAGCCGGGGACAGCATCCGGAGCTCTCTTTGTAGCCCCTTTACGGCGATATGATGTATCCTGATTCCGTAATGCGTTAAAGGGTTAAGAAGAGACACTATAGATTAAATTGCAGTGGTCTTTTAAGTCAATGCCAGGATAGGTCGGAGCTGATTGGTGGCATATTATTACTGATTGTTTATATCAAAATGAGCAAAAGGGGAAGAAAAATAAATCTGCTAAAATACAAGTGGCATAAAAGTGTACCTGTCGTTATAAAAAAAACTGTCATGTCATAGAGAAATGTCAAAAATTTTGATGGATAACAATCAGGAGAACGAACCGGGAGTGGACACTAGCTGCAGCACATCCTCTCCGCGCTCTGAGTTAGAATTAGAAAAAAACATGGAAAACTTATAATGGAGCTCTATGGAGCCTGACTCTCTATCGGAACAGGTCTGAACTCGCAGAACCGGACCGATCAAAACTTTTGACAGCTGAAAGTTTTTTTTATAACAACTGGTACGCTTTAAGGCCATGTTCACATGGCGTAAGAGACCCGGCTGGGTCACGGAGCGGCCGGATGATCTGAAAAAGATCCGGCCGGATGATCTTTCGGCCCGCAGAGTTCTGATGCGGGCGCATCAGCACTCGCCCGCATCAGAACTCCCCACTGCACACTATGAAGCAAGTGGCCAGAGCCGCTCGCTTCATAGTGTGCACTGACATTGTTTTCTATGGCCGCTATTCAATAAATAGTGTCCGCAGAAAACTGACATGTCAGTTCTTTGCGGCGCCGCGAGAGATCCCGGCCAGAGCGTATATGATGTGTATACGCTCTCGCCGGGATCCCATACAAGGCAAGGCAACGGATGTTTTCTTACAAAGTACGGCCATTGTTGCCGATAGCAACATATATAAAACATATATTGTTGCGTGAACACAGCCTAAAAAAAGAATAAATACTGGCAACAGTCCTGACAAAAGCCGTTGTAGTGAAGTTGGTGACCAATCATCCCAATAGCATACAGGTGTACACATCACCTCCCAGTCTTGGCTGGCATTTTCTTTTGAATCTACATTTCCTTATTTCTCTATTATTTGTTGAACCTATTGATATATTGTTAACAAGCTAAAGCCCCCCCCCCCCCCCCCCCCCCCAGGGCTGTATTAACAGCTGCTGCTGCCCTAGGCACTAAACCTGAAGACGCCCCATCTACATGCACCTATTGGCGATACCAGACCTGACCAATACCACCATACCACCCACCCCCCTGGAAAAGACACCAGATTTACTGGCAAGTCTGAACGGGAGGAGGAAAACTAAAAAAATAAAAACAAAAAAATGTGTTTTTTCTGTCCCCCTGCTCCCTGGTGCTGCCCCCCTGCAAAGTGCTGCCCTAGGCACTGGACCACGAGTGCCTAGTGGTAAATACGGCCCTGCCCCCCCCCCCCCACACACACAACAAACAAAAAATGCAGCAAAGTGCAATGGTGATTGTTCCTTTTTCACATGAATTCACATTTCCTGTGTTGAAATCTTGTCACAATATAGAAAAGATAACATACATATCCTTCAACCTTGTTTATGGCCACCTATTTTTAGTCTTTTATGGTTATGTAGTGTCCCAGAGGGTCAGTATATGGCTGGGCTGAAGATGGTGCCTGTCCACTTTCATGTGGACGTAATGTTTCCCACTTTATTATGTTGCTTCAGTGTACCTGGTAGGCAAAGAATGGGTTGCCAGTTACCAAGCCCTTACCTCTTGTGGTCACAGTGCCACCTACTGTGGATCCAAAAAGTT
The DNA here is from genome assembly GCF_027789765.1 of Dendropsophus ebraccatus. Taxonomy (NCBI): domain Eukaryota; kingdom Metazoa; phylum Chordata; class Amphibia; order Anura; family Hylidae; genus Dendropsophus; species Dendropsophus ebraccatus. Next base: position 79,331,509 of record NC_091465.1, on the reverse strand, counting down.
CAAGTAGAAATCCACAAGCGTACTGATGGAGGTGCCACTGACTGACTTTTCTAGATTATTACTGCTCTTGAGTTTAGCTGTTTAAGAAAGTTGGTAAAGTTGTAGGAAAGACTGAGCTGAGTATGAAGAGAGTACGAGCAGAGAATAAGCAGAGATACCTTACTGGGTGATACAGAGGAAGGAGTCACCAGCTGCAACCCTTCAGAGATTAAGGCCAACTAGGCTATTGTAAAGTTTGAACTCTAGTCCAGGACCTGAAGGGAAGGCTAAAGTTTAAAGGGGTTCTCCGGCCTGGGGGAGAAGGTGGCTGAGGGCAACAATGTCCACTCACCTCCCCAGTTCCAGCGGCAGGTCCCGTATCGCGGCGCTCCGGTCCCCGCTGCCCGGCCGCTTCAGCCTGTCAGTAACAGAAGCGGAATCCCACCTCCATCACTGACTGGCTGAGCGGACTTGAAACGTCACGTCTCAAGCCCGCATCAGACACCAGGAAGCAGCCGGGCAGCAGGGACCGGAGCGCCACGATAAGGGACCCGTCGCTGTAACTGGGGAGGTGAGTGGACGTCGTTGCCGTCAGCCACCTCCTCCCCAGCCATATAAAAAAAAGCCCCCAGGCCGGAGTACCCCTTTAATCTCTTCTAGTATCCAGAAGAAAATTTAAAGGGAAGAAGAGTAGGGAAACGTGAGTGAGAACATGTTTTATGTCTGTCCACACCTAAAGACAGTTCAGAGTAAAGGGAAACCCTCCATGAGCCAAGGGAGCGTTATTTACCTCTGGGCAGAAAAGCAGGACTAGTAGTGCACTCTCGGCAGCAGAACTTTTCCCCATGGATAACCCTTTCTACGATGCCAGAATTGAGACATTAATAGACCATCTTGTAAGATACCTACAGTCCTCCAAGGCTCTCAGTAAAAGTTCCTGTTGCACCACCTCCTTATCATCTCCCTGTGTCAGTCTCCCGGTTTTGGTTGCACCTACACCATCTTGGGCAGCCTCACAATCCACCACCCAGTCATGTCCCGGGTCCAAAGCACCAACACCGTGACGGCCCTTAGGGAGTATGTTAAACCATTGTTCTAAGAAGACTTTGTACCTAACAGTGGCTATGACCACTGGCTGCAGAGCACCGCAAGTTTAAGCTATCCTGCAGTTGCATCTCCCCACAGGCTTGTTATCTTTGGTAACCCCCCCTCACCCCCAAGTCTATCAAGCTTGTTTAATGTAGTGTGATGGAGATCACATGGAGCCGGGGAGGGAAAGGTTTAGCCACCTGCTGCTCCCAGTTTTATCTGTAGATCAGTGGGGATCTGAACACTCAGATTACGACTGATCGAAACGTTTCACATATCTCTACAACATGAAAGCAGAGATCCAACAGCATTGTGAAATGAAGTCCTTAAACACAGCCTGTAGGCGGAATCACACTGGACAGCCGACACTCCCAACGTCAGCGGATAGATATCAAGAAATGATGGAAAAAGTTTACTGCATGTCCATGGCACAACAGCGACGTTTCGACCCATAAAGGTCTTTATCAAGCTTTTAAATATTTTTGCTTCAAAACCGGATGCTGTTGGATTCCATCACTTGTTTGTATTTCTTCGATATTGCAAAAGTTTTGTAGAATTACGGAGAGTATTGTTGTACCGTGTTAGCCATACAAATCAGTAGAATAGAGAAGAAATCAGGCGATACCTTTTGGAGGCTAACTGAGTATATTTGATTGTCCTCCTGATTGACAACTCACCATAAACCAATTACAGAGACACCTTAACTCTTTATAAAGGTCAGAACTTACTGATACGGAGCTTCAAATTCTTTGCAAAGAAACTGAATGCAGCACTATAGAAAAATAGTAAAGGCAAACAGAACTAAGTGTAGGCGTATGATAGGGATTTGATGATGTCTGTTGTATTTTTGTGTATTGTGTTATTTATTTTGTTTATTTAACTAGAAGAAGCTTTGCCATGGCAGACCTGTGCCCATGACTACACCTATAGCTGAGCTGTGCCTAAAACTGAGCCGTGCACATGACCAAGACTACTATTGTTCTCTTCAGTGAATATATTACAGAATGGATGTGAAGCTGATTTTTCTCCTTATCATTTTTCAAGGTAACATGTAAAAGTACTTAAAGGAAACTTTTCACCATGAAAATGATATATAATCTATCAGTGTCTTGTTAAAGAGCAAGAGGAGCCAAGCTAAAATATATGTGTGTGTGTGTGTGTGACACCGCCCACTGGACTCAGTCATCCAATTTCCACCATTCCCCTTCCCTCTGTCCCTATTTCGCTCTGTTAGTCTCTCCTCTCTCTCCCTATATCTCTCTGTTAGTCTCTCCCTGCTCTGCTGTAACTGCCTGCTGCCATCCTGCTCTCTCCTCCACACACAGCCGACTGGCCGCCTCCATAACCGACCTCCTATATAGAGGGGGAGGGGCTGACATCACAGAGGGAACTGAAGCTGATTGGACGGGTGCTAGGGATTATGGTAAATTCCTTTCTCCCACCCAGTGACGCTCCAGACAGCATGTTCGGCCACCATTTAGTTTTTTTGCGAATTTTCTTAACAAATTGGCAGGAATTCACTTTGTTCATCTCTAATATCAATCTGCTCAACCTTTTCTGCCCTATAACATGATAAAAATAGATCAGCTAGCATTTTCCTGGTGACAGGTTCCCTTTAAATACATGAGAAAATATAATGGAATATCATCCTATCTTTCTAGGTTGTCACCTGGGGACTGTATGCGTGAAGCAGAGGCCTCGATATAGGGTCAGGGCTCTGCTTGGCTCCTGTGTAGAGCTTCCTTGCACACATGATGACACTTCAGCAATGTCCGGTGTTGTATGGTACTCTAGAGATGAAAAAGTAATACTGAACACCAAGAATTCATCATCAGTAATAGAGGAATACAGAAACCGAACCTCACTGGTACCGGGAGAGAAGAGCTGTACCCTGCGGATAAATCCTGTGAGAGAGGAAGATAGAAATGAATATTATTCAGTGTCTGCAGATGGTGAAATGCCAAATTACAGATATTTTTTCTATGGAGCAAACCTTTATGTCACAGGTGAATATTCCACAGATGAAGAAGACTGGAAACTCGTGATAAGTATTCTGTTCTTTCAGGGTAACCCTTAGGTCGGTTGTCTCTTCTGTTCCCCCTCTCGCCAGGGTTTGGGAATATTCTCAGAGCCATTGTAATATAGAAAGCAGTAATTCTATAGGATGCCTCACTATGGGTGATTTATACACATGACCCCAGATCTTTATTCAAAGTCAATGTACTATCAGATACATCCATTTAAGATTTTTACATCAATAGACCATCACCAGTCCAGCCTGAAGCACTGGAGGCAGGCAGACTGGTCCCCAGTGTGTTGAATCGCCTTCCCCCTGTGACGCGCCTCCATTCATTCTTATGGAGCCGTGTCACAGAGGGTAAGGCAGGACATCACATCGGGGGCTGGTGGGCCCACCTCCAGTGCTTCAGCCCAGGTCAGTGTCAGTCTATTGATGTAAAAATCTTAAAGTGATGTACCTGATGGCACTTTCACTCTAAAGCGAATGTACCATCAGGTACATTCGCTTTAACATGACTAGGCTGGGGCTGAAGCACTGGAGGTGGGACGGCCCTCCCCCAGTGGGAGGAATCCTCTGCCCCTCTATGACGTGGCTCCATTGATTATAATGGAGCCGTGTCACAGAGGGGCAGGGGACTCCACCCACTGGAGGCGGGCCGGCCTGCCTCCAGTGCTTCAGCCCCGGCCCGATACCCGTGGATAGAACAGCGCTGTACATGGGAACTGGGCTGCGGTTCAAAAAGTGACCCACGGTACCGGCCTCCCTGTGTCGGCGCTGATCTATCCGTGGGTCATGTTAAAGCGAATGTTCCTGATGGCACTTTCACTTTAAGGCACAGATAAACGCTGATTAACTCTCCTTTTTATATTGTGATTCCTCAGTATCTCCTACAAGCCCTCAGCTTTTTGTGGCAGAAAATCTGACGGAACTTAATATCACCGCCATACGATGTACTGCAGATCACTCCTGTGGCTCCAGTCCTCCATCTCTACTATGGAACAAACCGGGGAACGTTACATTTAAGTCAGTGGAGATTTCTGAAGGATCCTGGAGAGAAGAATCAGAACTTACTTATATTCCTTCCTATGTGGATGATGGGAGTCCTGTTCGGTGCACGGCTACATATCCTAATGGACAAACAGCTGAGAGATCAGCGGAACTGAAAATCCTTTGTATGTATTAATATGGCCATTCCTATGGGGAGGGGTGAGCCACATCTAGACGATAGCTTTGGCGTTAGCTTATGCCTCCTAGATCCAATGGTTAGGGTGTAAAAAAAAATAACACGCTTGTCTATAAAGAGTTGTGAGGCCATCACACACCTTAGAGAGTCTGAAAAACCCACTAGCAGTCATAGGCTTGGTTGACTTTAAAGAGGATGTACCACCTGGTCTGTTTTTCGGACCGAGGCCCGGTTCCCGTGTACGGCGCCGTTCTATGCACCTGAATCAGCCGGTGCTCAAGCACTGGAGCCGGGCCGGGCCGCCCCCAGTGGGAGGGAATTCCCTCCCCTCTATGACGCGGCTCCCTTAGAATGAATGGAGCCGCGTCATAGAAGGGCCGGCACGGACCGCTTCCCTGTGCCGGTGCCAGTACTGTACGATTCATGCGTTCAGATTAAAGAGGATGTACCTGGTGGTACATCCTCTTTAATATAAGGTGTATGGTACACCGGGAAGCTGCTCTCTATCTTCCTCTCTCTCTGTTACCTTGTCAGATGTTGTGGTCACACTGATCAGGCCATCTAAAGTGTTAAGAACTAGCATAGTTTTAAAGCAATGACATTTTAGACCCTTTGGGAGGAGGACAGAATACTATTGATATTAACAGGATCCAATTTTGCATAGTTTCAATATGCATCCTATGCACTGGCAGCAGCAGCAGGCCATGGCAACAGTGCAACTCCCCATCTGCCATTATAGCAGCCCTGGATGTAAGCAAAACAATTAAATATTCTGCTTTATATTGTAGAAAGAGATGGTAACCCATACACGATTTAAAGGTTATGGAAGCTTTTGAAAATATTATTTGTTAATTCTTATTGTACCTGTTGTAGTGCAAAAAATACAATCTTCATAGGTCTTTATTAAACATTTTGCTTACTTTTTCTTCTACAGCCTCAGCAGTTTGCTGTGTGAGCTCTATTTCCTCACTATACTTGTAAATAGCCTACTGTATATTCTTCTCCCCTGCAGGCTGCTGTCTACCTGCTGTCACTTTGTGTATTCTCCACCTCCATGTTCACTGTTAATATCAGTGGATTTTTAGTGAAGCCTATTTAGAAAGTTGGTTTATTTTGCATTTAAGAAAACAAATCAACAATGGAAAAAAATTAGTGCAAAGGAATCCATAACTTTTAAGGTGGACAGGATTTAAGGTCTGGGCACCTTGTAACTGCCCCATAGAGCTCAGCCTCTTCACTCTGTATTATATTTGTATTGTTTTTTGTATTCTGCAGTTGCACCTAAACACGTGACCGTCACCATTATGGAGAATGGTGAAATAAGAGAAGGAAGTGATGTGACTATAATGTGCATGTTAGTCTCCAAGCCTGAAGTCAGTCAGTATGAATGGTACAAAGGAGAAAACAGAACTAAACTACCGTATACAGGATGGAAGATGACGGTACAGAATGTGACCAGGGACGTGCAGCCCTATTCCTGTGCTGCAATGAATACTGTAGGAAGAGGAGAATCAGCCCTGACACAGATACCTGTACTATGTATGTATACAGCATTATTATATTTATTCCCCTTAAAACAAAGACCTACCAGACGACTATTTTAGAAAGTCCTCTACTAGAAGGCAAAAAATGTGGCGCTCACCCGGTCAATCTTTACAAACAAGCTTTTTTCCAGTTACTGGTCATTAGGCAGAGACTCGAGGGTAATAGCTGTTTCATGCGTTAGAACACGCGCTTCTTCTGGGCCAGAATCGGGTGAGTGCCACATTTTTTTCTTTCCTTCAAGTAGAGGATTTGCGTGGACTTTCCTATATGCTGAGCTCTGCTTATATGAGTTAAGCTGTATAAGCAAGAAGCCAGCTTTGTGGTGTTAGAGCGGGCACACACTCAACATTTTTTTTCTGCCTGGATTGGTGCATGCCTTGGCGTGTGCTATTCTAGAAAGTTCCCACCAATAGGACATCGAGTTGCCTCACAGTTCCGCCACTAATGGGGGATTAGCCCTTCTTTAGCTTACATATAGGGTTCAGTGCTTACTTTTGTGTGTATCCTGATAGTCCTCCTAGACTGCACAAGAGCGAGTCTACCTAATGGTGCCTGCTCCTGCAAAGGACTATTCCTTATTCTTCATAAGTTCCTGCTTGCCGAATTATGCTCTACTAAAACCCTAAAGAGGCGCAACTTCCATTAGGGAAATAACCACCTGTCTAAATCTGGGATGACTGAATATTCTCACAAATATTTTCTCAGGAGGTTCTTTGGCTGACCAGAACTGTCCCCAGGGTGTTGGCTAAATTGCCCCTAAAGCCGAAGTACCCCGCTAACACTACTCGATCACCTTGATTAATCTCGAGGGATTAGTTCCATCTGATTGTACAAGCCCGGGGCCTATGTTTCTGGATCTGGCACTCCGTGATCTTTTCCGACAATAGACGGCACTCTCTAAACTATGAGTACGGGTATTCTTCTATCAAGTATTAAGTGTTAAAGTCACCCTGATTTCTGAATAGTGTTGAGCCGATCTGTCAATGTGTTCGAGTTTGGCAACTTGAACTCTCTCCCGTGGCTGCAGAAACTGCATGCCGCCCTAGGGCTGCAGGGAAAACATGGAGATTACCATACGTTGTATCCATGTTTTCCTGGCAGCCCTAGGGCGGCATGCAGTTTGACATTTTCCAGGACTCCCTAGTGTGGCATCCATCCTATGGGTATTCAAATGCCGGTTGGACTCGAGCATGCTTGGGTTGTGCTTATATTTAGTAATTTTATTGCCTTGCCTCCTCTGATGGATCATATTTTTACCCATTATGTTTATTGGATTTCTTTACAGATGAAAGAACTGGTTCTTATATAGAATCTAATGGTAATGTGATCCTTATAGCAACAATTGGAGCCGTCTGCCCTCTGCTGCTTCTCCTGATCGTCTACATATATTGGAGGTAGGAAAGTGACAAGAAACTGAAAGTTTTTTCTGCTCATAGTGTATTTTGCCTGCATCATTACTACAACAGATATAATCTTATTATACGCCATATTTTATTCCCTCTCTTTGTCATTGTATTGTTTTGAGACAGCGCCATCTTCTGGAAGAAGACAAGGGCTGCCATCTTTTCTATTGTATTCTTGTATTTATGCGTACGTGCTCTAGCGTCTTCATCTAGTTTTCCTGTTGCTTTTGCTCAATACCAGAATTTGTTTTTGTATTTCTTTCTTTCTTTAGAAAAAGATGTCGGAAAGTGACAAACAGTGAAGTAAGTAACCCTAAAATGATTTATATTTTACAATAAATGAGTAAAGACATTATAATCTCTGACCAAAATAAGCAACGTGAGATCAGGGGATGTTACAACTCAGAGCTCCCGCCAGCAATCAGTTGTATTCTAATTAGAGCTGCCCCATTAGCTGATTGGCTCAGAGAGATCACATGACCCACTTTATTTATTATTTACAAGGTGAGGAAGAGATTGCCAAATAGCATAGAATCTTCACTCAGAGTGAAGTAGCTGCTTTGTGAAAAATTTCTTCCAGGCAGGATTAGTCTGTGACCCCTCTGCCAGGCAGGAGCAGTCTGTGACCACTCTGCCAGGCAGGAGCAGTCTGTGACCCCTCTGCCATACAGGAGCAGTCTGTGACCCCTCTGCTATACAGAAGCAGTCTGTGACCCCTCTGCCAGGCAGGAGCATTCTACAACCCCTCTGCCAGGCAGGAGCAGTTAGTGACCCCTCTTCCAGGCAAGAGCAGTAAGTAACCCCTCTTCCAGGCAGGAGCAGTCTGTGTCCCCTCTTCCAGGCAGGAGCAGTCTGTGACCCCTCTGCCCGGCTGGAGCAGTCTGTGACTCCTCTGCCAGGCAGGAGCAGTCTGTGTCCCCTCTGCCAGGCAGGAGCAGTCTGTGACCCCTCTGCCAGGCAGGAGCAGTCTGTGCCCCCTCTGCCAGGCTGGAGCAGTCTGTGTCCCCTCTGCCAGGCAGGAGCAGTCTGTGACCCCTCTGCCAGGCAGGAGCAGTCTGTGACCCCTCTGCCATACAGGAGCAGTCCACGGCCCCAATGACAGGCAGGATTAGTCTATGACTCCTCTGCCGAGCAGGAGCAGTCTGTTCCCCATCTGCCAGAAAGGAGGTGTCTGTGTCCCCTCTTCCAGACAGGAGCAGTCTGTGACCCCTTTGCCAGGCAGGATTAGTCTGTGACCCCTCTGCCAGGCAGGAGCAGTCTGTGACCCCTCGGTAGTCTTTGACCCCTCTGCCAGGAGAGTCAGCCATATGCATGTGCCTACAATACTTGATGGTGAATTTAAATCCTTAATTTCTTTAGGCTGTGGAGTCTCCAGATGCCACGTATTGTGATCTTGTGAAAAAGGACATTGAGAGTGATTATGACGAATTAAAGGTAAATGTAGTAACATGATATAATTTATGGTCATTAAAGGGGCCCCATAGCAAACTTTTGATTGGGCCCCTCCCCTTTCTGACTGACCACTAAGCCGTCAAGTGTAGTCATGCCTGCATAACTGCAAAGGGACATCTGCATAACTGTTAAAGGGACATTTGCACATCCTGCTCGGCCACCTGGTGCTGCAAATTATGCCAGTTCAGGGGGCCTATTGTATTGCAGGAGCAGGCCATGGGGTCCACTTATGCGGTGGGCCCCATAGCAGCCGCTATGGCTACTACTGTGGTAGTTATGCCCCTGCTCTCAGCAATATTGGGTAGATAGTGGGCGGCCGTCACAAAACATCACTGCATCGCGAAACTTCACTGCATTGTTTTACTGGAGGAAAAACACTGTAATCCATTTCCTTGCATTACTGGAAACCATTGGGCTGACAGGGATTCACAGCCTGGGTGAAGTCTGCGTCCACAGGGTAGCCAGCATAAACCCCAGAGCTTTGAGTGCTACTGGCTACCTCTTGCTTTGATTATAGCATAGAGTCTCTGATAGGGGACTTGGCCACCAGGCCAGGCCCTGGAGTGAACTTCATCAGGAACAAGTTTTGGCAGTACACTCTGACATAAGAACTGACTGGTGACCCCACCCAGGAACTAACAGGGAGCTTTATAGGAGGGGTTGTGACCTGTCTCCCATTGGTGGGGAAGCTTCTGGAATGAACTCACCTTAGGCGTGTGATAAGTTGTAGTGATGTGTGGTACCCAGCTTAAGGATTTATGGAACAGTGAACAGAAACAGGTGCCTAGTTAACCCTTGTAAAACCTTCAGCTGTGCCAGATACATAGAAACAGCGAAGTGAGACACTGAGTGGCAGGCAGAGCACATTACTACTTGGTTTGAGACTCTCACGGCACCGTTCTCTCTACTACACTACCTCAGTACAACCTTATCAACTCTACTCCATCCTACTCAGCACTTATCAAGCAGATCTGGTGGTTTTACGTCTCAGTATTTATTGGAACTTTGTCAAGTATATATATTCAAGTACTTCTCTATTACCTGTTGCACATTTGCCAATAGTAAACCAAGTCAACGTTATCAACGGAGTCTGTGATTATTCACTACCACCTGCACTGCATATACTCTGCAACCTTGGGACATCTCCCCGCTCTGTGAGTGGCGGGACCTACTACTATTCGGGAGGGTCATTATACCGCTCTGGCCATCTGTGACTATATCACCTGTGACTACACTATCCCAAGGGACCCGACGGGACACTGACCACAGCGGAAAAGGGTACAACCGGCCTTACAACTTAAAAGCAGGCGTGCCATCACACCTGTGTGCCCTTAGGCACTGGCGTCACATGACAAAACCCTAAGGTCCGGCTGTATCTCGGCCATCCACCACAGGAGTGGTGTCACACTTCCACCTAGCAAGTGACCGGCCATCCCACTGCTATAACACCATCAGGGGGTCAACACAGTATTGTATTTAGAAATATCATTGTGTATTTCTAACCAGTATACAGTTATTCACTATATCTTCTGTTACCTTCCAGAATCTGAACCCCACACATGTCACAGGAGGACACGGCGGGGCATCTAACCAGCACAAGACTGCACATAAATCATTACGAGGTCAGAACCATCCAATAAATACAAAATAATTACTATGAAGGATCCCTCAGCATAAACTCTTCTCGAACACTCACTCTATCCACAGATAGACAAACCTCTCGGTCCTTTCCATATCCATAAATGTTCACCTCAGCGAAACCATTACGTCAGGCATAGAAAATCCATCATGCCTGACGCTCCTTCCACTGGCATCTGGCATCATCTGTCGGAGTGTTGGGAGGCCTCCATATCCCATATCCTATCAAACCCACCAGTAGCAGTGTTATCGGACAACTTTAGTATAAGGTGTAGGGGCACCAGTCTCCTGTAATATATATTTATGACTGGTCGTGGTCTTAAAAACTTATAGTCCCAAATTATTATTACAGTGTTAGTCACTGCATGTGGGAAATGCTTATCTACTGCTTATCTACTGATTACTTTCTTCACTTTTTACTTCCTTCTTTTTCATTAGAGGCTTGGGCTGCCGGTCTGCATTTATATTAGGTGCCTATTAGTATGGACATAAATACACACAGTTACCACTTCCCTATTGAAGTCAAGTGCTCACATTATTGAACACTTGGGGGGGGGGTAAAAGTCCCAAAATGTTGCACGATCGCATAGCTGGGCAAAATTGACTGACTTTTCCACAATCATGATCGTGCCTACTTCAGCTTACACTTAAAACAGACATGACTTAGCATGTGTGACTACTCAAAATAGTTGCACATGGGTGTACACTGACTCCACACAAGAGGTGTTGTATAGTGCACTGCTCCTTACTGTATAAGAGCAGGGAATCCCTTCATTAACCAGGGATTCCCTGCCCTGTATGGGGTTCCTGCCCAAGAGCAGAAAGCTTCTGCTCTTTAGCGGGCTTTTTTAAATCCCCAGCGGAGGAGCTCAGCGGAGTGTACAGAAGACAACCTGGCAGACATCAATCTCAATGTGCCAGGTCTGGTGAAGAAAGAAGAGGTGAGAGCTGTAGGGGTGTTTTATTTAAATAAATATTTTTTTCTTGGTGTATTGTGTATTTTTTAATTAATTTAAAGGTTTTGTGGTGGAAGCTGTCTTAATAAGTCTGGTCTTAGTGGTAGCCTATAAAATGGCATTATTTCCCCAGTACCCACCGCCATAGGGGTACTGGGGGGAGCTGGGTTACAGAATCAAAGAATGGTGCTCCTGGACTGGGGGGTGGCAGGCTGGCATTATTAGGCTGTGGAGGGACAAATTAAAGGGCCCTTCCCACCCTGGTACTACTAGGCTCTTGCTGTTTGGTTTTTACCTGGCTGGTTATGACAAAGAGGGGGAATCCTACACTTTTTTAAATAAATAATTTTAAAAGAAAGCGTGTAGGATCCCTCTCTTCTCCGTAAGTAGCCAGTTAAAAACCCAAACAGAAGCAGCCTAGTAATACCAGGGTGCTTGAGAACTACTAGGACACGGCTCTTCCCAGTACTCATGTGGCAGTGGGTACTAGGATAATAATGTGGGGCTAACAAAGCCCCGACTTAGCAATGGACACCATCTATTAGACGGCTTCCACTACTATGCCTGTAAACTAATTAAAAAAAAAAATACAATACAACAATAATTCTTTTTAATTCAAATAAATACACCACCGCACCCCTCGTTGACCATTTTATTTACTATTAAAACCCGTTGATAATTGACGTAGTCCAAACAAATCAGATGTACAGTAGTCCTCAGTATACAGGTATCTGAAAAAGAAAACAAAGGGGAGAAGAAAATGTGAATAAAAAAAAATAAAAAAAACACTGTAAGAAATCAGGGCCGATGAGACTATTTTGAGACAATTAAGAAACAAACAAATCAGCAGCATATAAAATAGACTAGGCCTCTCTCTCTCTGTTAGTAAATTGTACTTGCAATAGACCAGTCTATTCTTGCCATAGAAGAAATAGACCACGCACGGAAAAATCCCTTCTTTATAAATCCCCCCCCCCCCTAGTGCACCAATTAGCTATCATTGTTTTTTCTATTATAGATACATTGATGCCACAACAGTCAAGGTAATAAGTAAGTATAATGTTTTATTGCTTTTTATTTATATGTGTCAGTTTTACATAACTGAACTTCTTGTTAAACATCTAGGGGGAGATTTATCAAACTGGTGAATTTTCTTAGTTGCCCCTAGCAACCGATCAGATTCCACTTTTCATTTTTCAAATAATCTGGGAGCAGTGAAAGGTGGAATCTGATTGGTTGCTAGGGGCAACTGAGACAATTCTACTTTACACCTGTTTGATAAATCTCCCCCTTGGTTTCTAGAAATGAGTGAGTAGTAAAATTTTCGGAAGCTCGAAATTCAATTCATATCGACCGTGATGCTTGGAAATTTGATCGAATATTGAACCCCACTGAAGTCAATGGGAGAAAAATGCTTGTTTCTTGGAGGTCACCAAGTCCACAATGATGCTTCAGACATTGATGCCAACACCTCTGGAATGCATATAGGAAAGCAGGGGGCGTATATATATATATATATATATATATATATATATACACAGTATATTTATAAGGTCTTACGTATGGTGACGATACGTAACAGAGTTGTTGTTCTTTTCTCAACTCTGCGCCGAGCGCAATAACCTGTCCTGCTACACTGGTGTATACAGTATATATATATAAGCAGATACATAACAGACTCATTTTTTTCTTTTAATGTAGCACAAAGCGCAATAAGATGTACTGCGACAATTTGAATGTAACACGAAATAGGCCAAGACAGGTGTATAAAAAATGAGTACAGTATATCGAATAGTGTAATATTTGAAAAAATAGCTACTCCATCAAGTGCTACTCACTCATCTCTATTAGTTTCCTAAAAATGATAAGCACCTGATTCTCTTATGTATTCGCCCCCATAAAAGAAGTGTCAGACTGGATTTCCTTGGGTCCACCAAAGTAGATGATTCTGAGGGTCCATCCTCCATCTATAAAGAACATGCACATATACATCCATTCCATTGTGATTGGCTCCATAGTTACGCGAGGTTCTCTTCTGCTAGATCTTTCATTGTATCAGAGCTCTTGGTCCTCAGAGGTCCATGGGCCAATACGATCCTGTACAAAGAGAAAAAGTTGTACGGAGCTGTAGTATCCACCTATAAAGTTCTATACCTTATATATTTATGGAGTTTTTTTCCTGTACCATCTTATGCATGTCATATTACCGAGAAATCTCCATATGAAGGTATTGAAGCTCCATTCGGCGAGACTGGGAACGCCTTTGGCTCCATAGTACTCAGCTGTAAAAAAGAATGCAGAAAAGGACCTAGAAATACAGGTTGGAACCTGTTGACTTTGGGCAACTGCTCCATTTTCCCCTTGCCCGGGCTATGTTGTGTTTTGATTACTTTTTGGAAATTGCACTTTTTAAAAAATAAAATAAAATTAACACATAGGGCAACATGTATCAACGGGATTTTCGGCGGAAAGTGCCGATTTGTGCATTATTTTATTCGCAAATGGCCGATTTGCGAATAAAATATTCGCAAATCGGCACTTTCCGCCGGGTACGCCAGGGGGGGCGGGAAGGGGGCTGTTTTTCATTGATCATTGATTTAGATCTGACCCTAAAATCATTGGTAATCATTCGCTAATCATTCCCTGTAATTCCACATTCGTTCACTAATCATTCAGTGTAATATCAAATTGTTCCTTCTTTTGCTGATCAGTGTATGGCCATGTTCACATGGCGTATGAGACCGGCCGTTCTGTGACCCGGCCGGGTCACGGAGAGGCCGGGTCACCATCTGTTCCGCCAAAAGATACGCCGAAAACCTACTCCAGTGCTCAGCTGGCGTAGGTTTTCGGCCGTGCGCACCGGAGCGCACGGGATTTATGTAGAGGCAGTCCACCTCTACATAAATCCCCGTAGCGCCGGAGCTGCGGGGGCATTTTTAAGTCCGGTGCAGAAAACGCCGGACTTAATAAATGTCCCCCATATAGTTATCTATAATTCTATAAGTAACTTTTCATTTCCTTAACTTACAGAGATTTGTGACCAAGGTCATGGAAGATTTGACTCTTGGTTACCATGTTGTCACAATGAGTGATTTGATATTAGAATGCAGATGACTCTATTTATATTTATTTTTGTTACCTTTTTGGAGAAAGCCATGACCGCCCTACTGCACATCTCATAGCTAGAGATGATCGAACATTGGAAAATCTTAGGTTCTATAGAACTTGAACCTTGTCCAACCTTCCGCATTTGATTCCCAATGCCTTCCCGGTCCATGGGGAAGAAGGAGACAGCCCGGGTACCGCCTGGAATTCTGGGATTTAGCCTATTACCTAGGCTGAATCTGGGTACTAGTGTCATGCTGGCAGAAGAGAAAGAGAAGGGAACAGCAGCGGCCTGGCAGAGGTTGTATAATTCATGGAATTCCTACAAGAAGAAAACACAAAGATCAGCACCGGGACATGGTGGTCATCACTACTGTCTAGCAACACTGGGGTCTTTTATAGGAATCTAGGGGTAAAATCTATGTAGATATTGTACACATTCTCCATGTTATTTTCATATGTATTTTCTGGTTTTAATCCACACTCCAAAATCACACTAAACCCCTGAAGAAGCCTAGTGGTGAAACACGGATGGGGGTCTGGGATGAAAGTACAGACTGGTATATTAAGGCTATAACCTTTCTAATAGTTCACCATTTTGTAGCCTCATCCTTTATTATAAGGCTTGTTTTTAAGTTTGGGCATGTGCAATGTAGTTCGGTTTATACAGTTTGGTGTTATCGATGCACAGTATGGATAAATTGGGTATACACCACTACATACCTCACATATATAGCATAAGTAGAACTTGTATATTCAATATATAGCACTGTATCCCAACACTTACATTTACTGTACATGACTATTTTAAATGTTTATGAATGGATAGTTGTTTATTATAAAAAAAAAAAATTACATTTTTTTCAGCTTTTGTGTTGTTTATATTGTGTTGTGTATATTTTTTATGGAACACTTTGGGTAATGTCAATGTATAGTGATTTAATTGGCCTTTTATAAAAATTTACCTTGCTGTGGATGTTTAAGAAAGAAAAGTTAGATTGTGAGTCCCAATAGGGATATGTACTAATGTGGAAAATGTTGGTGCTTTATAAACAATGGGCTATTAATTAAAAATGGTGTAAAATAGTATTTTTGAATTGATCCATAAGAAATAAACCCAGTGTCGTACTGGCCCACCAGAGGACCGGTGGACCCCTAGCTTACCCCAGCCTGACACTAAATAGACCTGGGCAGAGCCATCTTTCCCATTAGGCATGGTAGGCAGCTGCCCAGGGGCCCATGACTCATAAGGGGCCCGTCTGCACCCTGAAATGACTGAAAAACACTGAATTAGACAGACAAAGGAGCGATGAGCAATTTGCTGCCCAGGGGCCCATAAAGCTCCTCCCATGGACAAAAATGTGTTACTTCCAATGTACAGAGTTAGTAAATCTGTCCAACTAAGGGCCCTATTACACAGGGCGATTATCGTGCGGAAAATCGTTATATCGTTTTAATTTAAATGATAATGGGTTTGTGTAATTGCAGGCATGGATTGAAAAATCGTTTGTTTTTCATTGATCATTGATTTAGATCTGACCCTAAAATCATTGGTAATCGTTCGCTAATCGTTCCCTGTAATTCCACATTCGTTCACTAATCATTCGGTGTAATATCAAATTGTTCCTTTTTTTGCTGATCAGTGTAAGGCCATGTTCACATGGCGTATGAGACCGGCCGTTCTGTGACCCGGCCGGGTCACGGAGCGGACGGTCTTTAAAAAGATCATTCAGTATCGGCCGGATGATCTTTATGGCCGTAGAGTTCTGATGCGGGCGCATCAGCGCGTGCCCGCATCAGAACTTCCTACTGCACAGTATGAAGCGTGCGGCCAGAGACGTGTGCACTGACAGGGTTTTCTACGTCCGCTATTTAATGATTAGCGGCCGCGGAAAACTGCCATGTCAGTTCTTTGCGGCGCCGCTTCGGATCCCAGCCGGAATGTTACTATGTGTATACGCTCCGGCCGGGATCCCATAAAAAAACATGCAGGGTGTCTTGGCATACAAAGTACGGCCGTTGTTGCCGATTGCAACAATGGCCATACTTTTACGCTATGTGAACATAGCCTAATGTTGTAACAATAGTAACTAACAACTATAGTTCTGTGTAATATGGTGAACAATTTCAGGTGAACGATAAACAATCTCAATTGCGATTGTTTATTGTTATTTGTTAGAAACCGCTTTGTCTAATAGGACCCTAATGCTGCGTTTACACGAAACGAATATTGGCCCGATCGTACGATTAGCGATATCGGATTTACGATTTTTTTTTCATAACGATCAGCGTTTAGACGGTACGATATTATCGTACGGAAATTCGCACTGCGATCGTTTTGCGATCGTTTAAGCCTATCTCACACATTGTTTAAATGAGGGAACGACTGTTCCCACGGAACGATTTGCGATTTTTGGCATACGAGGAACGACAATTTGATAACCTGTTGAAAGATCAAAATGTACGATTTATCGTGCGTCGTTCGATCGTTTGCTGCGTTTACACGTACGACTATCGTTCGAATTCGACCGCTATCGTGCAAATTCGCACGATAATCATTACGTGTAAACGCACCTTACGTGTAAACGCACCTTAAGACCAAAGATTGTCTAACGTTTGCAAATAAATATATAAATAAAAGAGTACACAATAAATGCCCCATAATACTATATTATAATAGACCCTCATAATACTTTACAGGCTGTGAATGTTGTGTCTCAGGTTGCGCCCACTACTTGTTTCACATGAAAATGGAAAAACCAAATAGGGGCAGAGTCCTGACCTCAGATGAGCTGAAACGATCACATAACAGTCTTGTTATCGATGTGACGAGAACATTATTATCTGCAGATGGTTTTACACATTGTCACTTCCCCAAATTCAGATTTTCACTTCTCTAAATGCCTCACAGAGAAGAGAACTCCGACTGGGCTGCTTCATAAGAAGCCGCTGTAAAAGACACAACATGTAAGTGATCCCTCCATGTCATGTTATGTGTTATCAATATCATTGATCAACAATATTTAGCAGCTGCATCCCCCTCCTATCCTCTCCGTCTTCTAGTTATTGTCTATTATAAAAGGTTCTGAAGATGCAGAGAAAGGGGAACTACAGGCTGGCAAACTTGATCAAATTTGAACAATCTTTATAAAATAATTTTAGAAATTAAAATACTAACTATTGCAATGACTAAATATCAGGTAGACAAGAGGAAATCCATCCGGTTTAGTACACTGAGCTGCTTTTTTTAGTCACGTAGATGGTCAGCATGTGCTAAGGTTAAAGAGGACCTGTCACCCCCCGTGCCGGGGTGACAGGCTCCGGACCCCCTGTTAGACCCCCCTATACTTACGTGATTCCGCCGGGTCCCGCTTCCTGAGTCGGCCGGGTCCCGGAGATATCAGCTCCCGAAGCCCGGCGCGCGCGCTGAGAGATGAGTCCGATGCCCATAGAGAATGACGGAGCATCGGACTCCCCATTCATTCTCTATGAGCGCCTGACTCTGCTGTTAGCGCGCGTGCCGGGCTTCGGGAGCTGATATCTCCGGGACCCGGCCAACTCAGGAAGCGGGACCTGGCGGGATCACTTAAGTATAGGGGGGTCTAACAGGGGGTCCGGAGCCTGTCACCCCGGCACGGGGGGTGACAGGTGTCCTTTAAGACCAAACCGCATTATACACAGTTTTTGTGGAGAGAGAAGGACGATGAGAGTAGGGGAGTTAGTGTGTAGACTTATGTGTCAGTGACTATGCAATTCTTTATCATCATCATCATCGATTAGGAGAAGAGAAATATTCATCAGATGTGATGTTTGTGATTGAAATGTGATTGGAATATTTATTTACATGTAGTCACAGACCCTTCTAGTAGCATTGTGTAAAGTCTTAGGGGGACATGTATCAAGTGGCAAAAGCATGTGTTTCGGCGGAAAGTGCCCATTTGCAAATAATTTTATTCGCAAATGGCCATTTTGTGAATAAAATATTCGCAAATCGTCACTTTCCGCCCAGTACACCAGAGTCCGCGCTATTCAGCATTTTTTTGTCGGAAATATAGTCAGGAAACCTACTCCAGCTCTCAGCTGGCGTAGGTTTCCTTCCCTGCGCACCGGCGCGCACGGGATTTATGTAGAGGCGTACTGCCTCTACATAAATCTCCGTAGTGACGGAGCTGCGGGGATATTTTTAAGTCCGGCACAAAAAACGCCGGACTTAATAAATGCCCTCCTTAGTGTTAAAGATAAGATTTCTTGTGGTCTTAGAATACACATGTCCAGTAGGTCGATACCATAGGATGATGCTCGCCTGTTATAATTGTTCTGCTATTTTTTTTTATCAGTATGTTATAGTTACTAGGTCTCTAAGGTTTGCTAGTTTGAAATCTTTCACCTGTTTCATACTGTATGTACTGTAGACTATATAAAGGAGATGACAATAAGGGTTACATTCATGAGCATGAAAGAGGTTTTCCAAGTTTAGTAACATAGTCTAAAAAACATCCAGCTGTATCGCCAATATGTAGACAAACCTCCCTATATACTTGTTTCTGGTCTATCAGCATCTCCTGCCACAATAAAGCTCTATTTACATCTTGGCTGTTTGTTTACATGCTGCCCTCCTTGTTTCCATACACAGCACACCTAGTGGCCAGGAGTCCCCCCATTCACCAATTAGTTAAAACTATAAAAACAAACAAACAAAAAACATAGACATACTTACCTGCTCCCTGCAGTACTCCACCATCTTATTTTCCTTCAGGCTCTGCTAGCCAAAATGCATGAGTGACGTTCCCGCCCTGCAGCCGGGAGGAGAGAGCGGCCTCTAGTGGCTGGAGGCAGAAAACAGTGACTGGCAGAGCAGGGAACCAATGTTTTTTTTTACTCTGGTTTTAACTATGATCCTCATTAGGAGTGCTTATAGTTAAAATTAGGGATGAGCGAACCGGCTGAGGTTTGGGTTCGCATGAACCTGAACTCTCGGCAATGATTCCCGCTGTCTGCCCGCTCCGTGGAGAGGGTGGATACAGCCTGAGGACCGCCTGGAAAACTGGGATACAGCCATAGCCATAGGCTGTATCCCAGTTTTCCAGGCGGTCCTCAGGCTGTATCCACCCGCTGCACGGAGCAGGCAGACAGCGGGAATCAGAAGCCGATAGTTCAGGTTCATATGAACCCGAACCTCGGCCGGTTCGCTCATCCCTAGTTAAAACCCGGGACATTAATTTGCCGGGACTGCAGGCAGTTACGCATTTGTGAAGATAGGACTGCAAATCAGTCACGGCACAGAGGTCTCTCAGAAGTCGTGTGCTGCTTTATCAACAGATTATGCCCCCAATGACATCTGTCAAAACTATAGCAGTGACAAAGCCCTATCCCTTATGAACACACAGAACAACTTATGCTTAAGTTCACACACCGCTTTTTTGTGGCATTTTTCTGGCCTCCCCCCCCCCATCAAAAAAAAAAAAAACAACAGGAAAACTGCCAAAGATGTTTTTTTCGCCTTTTTTTCTGAGGTTTTTGACCTTAGGTGTGAATGGCTTTTTGGCATTTCTATTACTAATAGAAGGAATTCCATTAAACTCTATGGAAGAGAAACTTCACAGTTTGCTGGGGGAAGGGGGGGGGGGGGACACACCCTCAACATGTTGTGTTTTGAAAAAACTGTCACAAATAAAAAAAAACGCCAGAGAGGAGAAAAAAACCTTTGTGTAAGACCAGCCTCAGAGATTTGCCAGAAGAGGAAAGTCATGATACAAGTCTTTTGACTTCTGTCAGATAAATCTCTCTGCGTAAACGCACCATTAGGCTATGTTCACACTACATACGAATCCATGCACATTTCGTACGGCGCCGTACATGTGCGGCTGAAACGACGGGCATGCGAATATTCGATGTGCGGGCGGATACGTACGCAATGTGTACGCAATGTGTACGTACGCCCGTAGTCTACTTACGCTTCCTGAGCCCCCTACGAAGCGATCTGACAGCGGTCTTTTACTTGGAAATCTTCGCCTAGCCCCGGACACCCCACAGAAATTTTTGGATCGGCATAGAAGAGTGGAAAAATGAAGAAATCACCACTTCGTACGGATTCGCGGGATACGCTGCGGGCGTAAGTTACAGCCTTCCGGCCGGAAACAGTGGTCTGGTTCATTTCTTACGGCGCCGTATACAATCCCGGCGTACATTCCTACGAAGTGTGAACTGTGCAGCCGGGATCGTATACTTTGCATTGTACGCTAACTACGTAAGTTTCCGGCCGCATATTCACGGAGCGCACTACTGCCGGAAGCTTACGTAGTGTGAACATAGCCTTAAAGTGATCTCTGATGTGTGTCAGCTGCAGATATCAGCTAGCCCCCTCACCTGACTCACAGGTCATAGGTCAGGAAGGATAGAACTGTTTTCTGTTTCAGGAGGGCCTTCTGTCTCCACATATAACCAGCAGCTGTAGAGAAAGTGAAAGTAAAAAGGAGGCATTTACCGTGGATCTTTTGGATCCTGAGCTCCACTCTTATATCTCCGCTCCTCCATGCATTCCATCCCTGGTCTCCAGATGTTTCCTGAGCTTCATCCTACTGCTGCTGTCCCCCTCTCTACCATCTGCCTCCTCCTCTATTTCCCCGATGTGTCAGTGGGCTAAGAGAAGTGACTAAATCCCATACCGTGAAGGGACCTCACTGGGGGCGGGCACACAGCTCCCAGGCAAGCCCCGCCCTGGCCAGATTTCAGTGGCTGCTCCACTCCGGGCTTCCTAGCAGTCAAAATCAGACCATGCTGGACCCCCGACCCTAATCCGAACATTACGTTTTAGGGTTGAGGGGTCGGCTTAGGGTTACGTCCCACGGATTTCTCATGTCTAACCCTCCGCACAGCCCCAACCCTAACCTTAACCCTCCTGATTAGCACCAACCCTGAGGGTTAGGATTGTTGTGTGGGAAGGGGATAGTTAAGTCAAGTTTGTAGTAACCCTAATCTAACCCCCAACCCTAACCCTAAAACTAAATGTTTGGATTAGGGTCAGGGGTCCGGCAGGGTCTGATTTTGACTGCTAGGAAGCCGGGAGTAGAGCAGCCAATGAAATCTGTCCGGGGCGGAGCATGCCTGGGAGCTGTGTGCCCGCCCCCAGCATAGTCCCTTTACGGTATGGGATTTAGTCACTACCGTGGGCTAAGCGTTTGGGGGGGGTTGCACTTCATCATGTGTGTCCATCCGCTCACATGACCAACTGTGTATACTCTGTCGAGAAGTGAGTAGTTATAGTTATCATTATTATATGGGAGGTTTCCACATTTTCTGTTTGGTGGTCTATGTATTTTTCAGATGCGGCAGGAGATGTGTCCATGACAAGATCCGGATGTCCCTGACACACAGTAGAGAATGGCCGGAGTAAATCAGATGTTTCTTCTCATCGTCTTTCAAGGTAACAGAAACTTCATCTGCAAATATAACCAGATAGATGATTGTATCTCCAGCCTCATGTTGTGTCATTGTCTCCAGGCTTCTATTCGAGCTCTGTATGCCAGTGGTGGTCATTCCCCCGAACAGTCGCTGCCCTGATCGGCTCCTGTGTGGAGATTCCTTGTACATATGATCCTGCCGGGACCCCAGGAGCGCCCAGCACTGTATGGTACTTATATGCTGAATATAGTTATCCACAGATCCTAAACACCAAGGACCCATCCTCAGTGATCAAGCAATACAGTGGCCGAACCTCACAGGTACCAGGAGAGAAGAGCTGCACCCTGCGGATAGATCCTGTGAGAAGAGAAGATGGAAAACAATATTATTATCCAGGGATCGCAGAAGATAAATACATAAATGCATATGATAATCATGGGACAGTTCATCTTGATGTCATGGGTAACTATTTCATTACTAATAATAATTTACATGTGTCTGTAAGAAACAGGAAGTCTGGGTCACATGAGCATTGTAGTCTATATCTTACATATATAGGCTATGTTCACACTGCGTATGTTTCCGGCCGTAGTGCGAACCGCGAATATACGCCCGTAGTTTAGAAGTTAATGCGTTCGCTGGAAAGTATACGATATACGCCCGCACAATGCACACTACGCATGAGCTTACGCCCGGATCGTATACGGCGCCGTGAAAAATGAACAAGACCATTGTTTGAGGACGAAAATGTTGAAACTCACGGCCGTGGATTTCCATGCGGTCCTGTACGGAGTACTCATTTTAGCCAAATTGAACTTGATTTTACGATCCAAAAGGTTCTGTGTGGTTTACGGGGCTGGGCGACGATTTCCAAGTAAATGACCTGCCTCACATCGCTTCAAAACAAGCTAGGGAAGTATAACTGTACTACGGGCGTATGTTCGCGGTTTGTACGCATCCGGCAGCATGTCTATTTTTCCCACGCCCGTAGTTTCAGCCGCATATGTACGGCTGCGTACGAACTACGGCCGGACTCATACGCAGTGTGAACATAGCCATACTGTACATGAAATACATAATCAGAACCCGGTGAGTGTGTCTCCTGGCTGATGTAGGCCTTAAAGTGACTCTGTACCCACAATCTGACCCCCCCAAACCACTTGTACCTTCAGATAGCTGCTTTTAATCCAAGATCTGTCCTGGGGTCCGTTCGGAAGGGGATGCAGTTTTTGTCATAAAAACAACTTTTAATCCTGCAGCGCTGTGTCTAACAGCCAGGGCTTACATTTGTATATGCATTAGGCTGGCACCACCTCTCTGTCCCTCCTCCCCACCCTCCTCATCATTAGGAATGCTCCAGGCAGATTGCTTCCTATTCCCCACCTGAGGCACCCCCACATGGGCTGGATCGTTAATACACCTTTGCAAAGATCAAACAGCAGTAAATGTTCCTGGATTATTCCTAATGATGAGGAGCGTGGGGAGGAAGGACTGAGAGGTGGTGCCAGCCTAATGCATATACAAATGTAAGCCCCGGCCGTTAGACACAGCGCTGTAGGAATAAAAGTTGTTTTTAGGACAATAACTGCATCCCCTGCCGGATGGACTGCAGGTAACATCTTGGATTAAAAGCAGCTATCCAAAGGTACAAGTAGTTTGGGGGCGGGGTCAGATTGTGGGTACAGAGTTGCTTTAAAGGGAATCTGTCAGCTGTAACTCATGTTCCAAACTGCTAACACTGTTAGATAGCAGATAGGAGACAAGGAGACACTTGGTACCTTTCATATATCTGCCTGTGCCTCCAGAATGTAAAAAAGTATTCTGTAGTCCAAAGAGAGAATTTCCCAAGCTCCTGATCTTCTTAGGGCTGTAACAGTTCCTTCCTCTCATGCTTGGAGCTCCGTGCTGACAGTGTAAGGCTATGTTCATACAGCGTAAAAGTATGGCTGTTGTTGCAATTGGCAACAACGTCCGTACTTTGTACGCCTAGGAACATCGCATGCTCTTCTATAGGATCCCAGCCGGAGCGTATACACATAGTATACGCCCCGGCCGGGATTCCAGTACAGCGCCGCAAACAACTGACATGTCAGTTTGCTGCGCCGCAATACAGTGAATTGCGGCCGCAGAAATCTCTGTCAGTTCACACATTGAAGCGAGCGGCTCCGGTGTGCTGGAGGAGTTTTGATGCGGGCGCACAGTGATCAGAACACTGCGGCCGGAAAGATCCTCCGGGATGATCTTTTCAGAGACCAGCCACTCCGTGAACATGGCCTAAGGGTGGGTTCACACTGAGGAATCCCCGTGGAAAAGTTCCTGTGGATTCCGTCGCTCACATCCGCATGCATTTCTGCCCGTCCCATAGACTCCATTCTATGGTTGGGCGAATTCCACCGTCCACTGAAATAATTGACATGTCTATTTTTTCAGCGGACACCGGAATCCACTTGTGCATAGGATTCAGTCGATGGCACAGGCGGAGATGCGCAGGGGCGTGAGTGACGGAATCCGTGGGAACTTCCTCAGTGTGAACCCAACCTAAGAGGAAGCGGTTAGAGTTCCTATGCTCTAGGCCTGCTATGCCTCACTGCTATGCCTCACCGTCCCTCTTCATTGTATGAACACCTCCGACCTGGATTTATTCTGTCACTGGTTTCTAATCCGGTGCCAGTGCTGACGCTGAGATACGATTTGTTATCTGTCAAAGACAAAAGCAGCTTTGTGTTGGTTAGGAGGGGGGGGGGTGTAACAGATTTAAAATGAACTGGTGTCAGAAAGTTAAATAGATTTGTAATTTACTTCTATTCAAAAATCTCCAGTCTTCCAGTACTTATCAGCTGCTGTATGTCCTGCAGGAAGTGGTGTATCCTTTCCAGTCTGACACAGTGCTCTCTGCTGCCACCTCTGTCCATGTCAGAAACTGTCTAGAGCAAGTCCCCATAAAAAAGTTCCTGACATAGACAGAGGTGGCAGCAGCATAACTGACAGCTGCATTTAAATGCCTTCAAAAGCACTCACCTGGTGGTCTAGTGGATGCGATCGCGAAGGTCGATCCATTCATCTTAACTGGCCAGGCCTCAGCATCACATTGGCGCTGATCCCGACTCGGCAATCCAGAGCAATACAGCTCTGATCTCATGGATCAATGCAATATGTGTATATTACACTGATCTCTATGAGAGATCAGTGCAGTTGTATTAGAAGTTTCCCAGAGGGACTTCTAATTACTGTGAAAAAAAAAGTCTTTATTTATAAAAA
This sequence comes from Dendropsophus ebraccatus, assembly GCF_027789765.1. NCBI lineage: Eukaryota > Metazoa > Chordata > Amphibia > Anura > Hylidae > Dendropsophus > Dendropsophus ebraccatus. The sequence continues at coordinate 79,306,480 of NC_091465.1, read as the reverse complement.
AAATAAATAAATAAACTCCTCACCTAATAAAAGATTAAATCACCTCCCTTTTCCCATTTTATAAATAAAATATATAAATAAATATATTTGGTATCATCGTGTGTGTATTTGGCCGAACTATTAGATTATCACATTCTTGATCATGCACGGTAAATTGCATAAGCGCAAAAAATTGCCAAAGCAAGCAAGATACCAATAGAAAGTACAGATCATGGCGCAAAAAATGACACCTCAAACAGCCCCATAGACCAAAATAATAAATAAAAGCGTTTTTTTAAGGTTTTAATTTTTTAAAAGCTGTCAAATAAAATAAAAGTTATACAAGTTACCTATTGTTGTAATCTTACTGACGTACTCACTGAGGAACATAGGTAATATGTCATTTATTTATTGTCAGGTTCTTTATTTATTTTTAATTGTGTTTTATTTTCAATTTCACCGCACAAATATTTTTTTTTTCTAGTGTCGCAGCATATTTTAGGGAAAAGATAAGTTTGTCATTGCAAAGTACCATTATTGCCACAAAAAATCTGAGCTCATGTGGGTGTGTAGGTGAAAAAAAAGAAAAGCAATATGGTCAGTTGCTGCTTTCTGGTGAAGACACAAAAATCTGTGCGTGAGCTTTTCTCTGTCTCCTCCTACTCCCCCCTCCCTTCTGAGACAGATGATGTAAACAAGTCCTTGGCAGGCTGTATCTGCAACTTTGTAGCTTTTTTGTAATGCTGGGAGGGTAATCACAGTGAGTTCATTAGCCAACTGACCTCAGAATAACCCTCCCAGCATTACAAAGAAGGTACAAAGTTGCAGATAAAGCCAGTCAATAAAAAGTAAAGTTCATCCAGAAAAAAAAAAGACCTCATATGGCTACATCGGCCAAAATAAAACAATGGTAATACTTTTGGTGGGTGAAAAAAAAAGGAAGAAAATTGCTTGGTTATTAAAAGTGTATTTAAACTTACATCTATGATGAGCAAATTTACATTACAAACGAAGCAAATTGCTTCATTTGGTCGGCAGTCAGCTCATATGCCGGCTGCCTTTGATCTCCATGATGCCCCCTGCCAATCCTCCCCGTGTGCCTGAAAAAGATGGATCCAGTCCTCGGAAACTGGGAGACATTTCCCAGGACTGGATCCAACTTCCCAGACACCCTGGGCTTCACTTGTAATGTAAATTCGCTCATCTCTACATTTTATGTATTGTTGCCCATAGCAAGAATAACAAATGGCATGTTCTTACCCTTACAGGTTCCCCTGGGTCATGCTATGGTGTGTTCGGGTCCTCTACTTCTAAGAGAGGGAGCAGCACCATGGCCAGTGATTGGTCGAGCGGGCTGTGACCTTCAGATGAGTCCTCAGAGCTGGAGGTGGGATTGGCTGGGACCCAAACATGCTGTAGCAGGTCAACCGGGGAACCGCAGAAAGGTAAGAATATGCTGTTTGTTATATTTTCACTATCGGAAGCGATAAATGAAAAAACAGAATACACCCTTTAAGGCCAAAATAGTTTGGTCACTAAGGGGTTAAAAACATCCATGTTTAATTTATGCCTGATTATGCACAAAACACTGAACAACTGAACAACATAAGACAGATGTAGCCCTGATGCTGGCACTCTCCCTGCTGTCCCTGCCTACTTGCCTCAACTGCCCTAGGCAGCAGCGGACCACTGGACGACAGTCCCTAACTTAAATAAGTGGACACAGAACAAGAAAAAACTGACAAATTACACAATCAGGGTCAAAAAGTCCAGGTCAAACACACACTAGCAAGGCAGTACAAAAACGTGTCCAGAAGCGAAGTCAAAAGTCAAAGCCAGAAAGTCAAAATGCCAGATGAACAAATGCTAGGTCAAGAGGGAACTCAGGGTCTGAAGCACTTTCGCAGGCAAAGAATGGGGACAAGTGGAGGATACTTATGGGCCCAGAAGTCCCAGCCCAGATCATATCACACAGCTGACTGGCGGTACCAGCCATAAGTAAGCTAATTACACATGGCTAACACCTAGCGCTGATTGGCCGGGATTGGGGAGGCAAGTTGCCGGGGACGTCGTCAGCAAGGGGCTGGTCGCACGCTCCAGCAGTGGCGCAAGCGGAGCGTGCAGGCTGTTTTTTAACATGATGCCCCTATATCTCCAACCATCTCTTACTACTTCCTACTTCCCTGTATAGTCACATCATGTCCACATATCTCCATCCATCTCTTAATACTTCTTACTACCCTGTACAGTCACATCATCCCCTCATATCTCCATATGTCTCTTACTACTTCTTACTACCCTGTATAGTCACATCATGTCCCCCATATCCCCATCCATCTCTTACTACTTCTTACTACCCTGTATTGTCAAATCATGTCCCCCATATCCCCATCAATCTCTTACTACTTCTTACTACCCTGTATCGTCACATCATGTCCCCTATATCCCCATCCATCTCTTACTACTTCTTACTACCCTGTATCGTCACATCATGTCCCCCATATCCCCATCCATCTCTTACTACTTCTTACTACCTTGTATAGTCACATCATGTCCCTTATATCCCCATCCATCTCATACTACTTCTTACTACCCTGTATAGTCACATCATGTCCCTTATATCCCCATCCATCTCATACTACTTCTTACTACCCTGTATCGTCACATCATGTCTCCACATCTCCATCCATCTCTCACTACTTCCTACTACCCTGTATAGTCACATCATGTCGCTTATATCCCCATCCATCTCTTACTACTACTACTACTACTGAATGTATGTTTGTGAGGTGTATGGTGTAGATATCAAAAGGAACTATAGTCAGGGAGGAATTTGAGATTTTTTGAGGTTTCAGTATTACTGATAGATATTTCTAAGGATCACTAAAAGTATGTAAACATTTTAAAACTTTGATATAACTTTACTTAATGTTATCTTCAGACTTTTCAGGAAATGTCAATATTGTATCAGAAAAAAAGAAGAGTGAAGATGTGTTCACTATACGATGTACGACACAACACACTTGCCGCTCCGCTCCTCCTAATATAACATGGAACAAACCGGGAGATGTGAAAAAAAATTCAGTAAAACGTTATGAAGCATACTGGATCGAAGAATCCGAACTTACTTATATTCCGTCATATATGGATGATGGGAGTCCTGTTCAGTGCACGGCTACATATCCTGGGAAAAAAACACAAAAATCAAAAACATTGAACATCAACTGTACGTATTATAGCTGACTGGTGTTTGTTGCTGTTGTTATTATAGCTGACTGGTACCGTGTTGTTAACAACTTAAAGGCTCACTGTCATTATAACTATAAGTCTAAATCAGCAGTAGATGTGATATAAAGCAAGTTTGCAATTTACATTCATTATTTTGTTATTGTTGTCATGCTGTAAAACAAAGCTGTACTTACCAGAAATCCAGGTCCAGTCTCCTAAATCTTTTTAGTCTGATGCTGGTTGAAAAAAAAGACTAAACACATGAAGTCCCACTCAGTACAGAGAGTCACGGCTCAATGTGTCCATCAATCACATGACTGCCTTCTCTGTGAGCGTCAATGACCTGGGAAACACGGGACTTCCTGTGTTTAGACTCATTGGGAAAAAGAAGAGTCAGAACACAGGAAGTGCCGTGTTCTCCATGATAACTAAAAATATAAATTGCAAACTTGCTTTATATGACATCTACTGTTGGTTAAGGTTCTGAAAGTTATACCGACAGGGACATTTTAAGGCTATGTTCACACACCGTAAAAGAAGGCCGACATTTGAATTTAAAATAACGGCCTTTGTTTTGATTCTCCAATGATTAACATTTAAGTCTATGGAAAAAAATGGCCCTTGGCTCTCACAGTCTATGAAAAACGGGTTCGCATTGGCTGTCATTTTAATATCTTTGTCACTCATTATTGCTCAAACAGTGGACGTTATTTTAAGTTGTTCACACATAGGTACTTATTTTTCACCGTCCTTTTAATGTCCTTGTGTTCCCACAATGTCTTTTTTTGACTAAAACAATGTTATTTTTGCTCATTTACAGCCGCCCTTATAATATAATGGCCGTTACATGTTGTGGGAACATAGCCATAAGGTGGTTATGGGGAGTGTAACTTACATCCCTGTACTGTTTATACTGCCTGGTGTCCTCTCTGACCTTTGACCCTGCTGTTGTCCTGTAACTGTGCACACATTTTCAGAGACAAACCGCCAGTACGTCCTGCAAATTTTAGTCTATCTCAGCATGTCTGGCCTACCTTAGTAGGTTGTAACCAAGATATCGGAACAAAGCAGGAACAGGGGGATTAGTAGGTCTGTATCTCTCACATAAGACATTTATAAAAATGCTACATTGGAAATATTTCATATAATGCTGCTTAGAACATACTGTAGTTTTCCAAATAAGACAACATTAACCCTTTAGTAGCCACCAATACATCTTTATATGGCAGGTTCGCAATAAGCTAGTGGTGGGCTTAATTGTTATCGATAAAAAACATATATTAGCAATACATAGCAATGTTGTATGCTGTCATTCTCTAACTGTCAGAGAGAGGGGATTAATTAACCCTTGACAGTGAAGGACAAGCTTACCCTGGGCCACCTATCCATCTACAGTACATAGATAGATTGGAAAGAGAGAGAAATGAAACTGTTTAATTTACCCTATACTGCTCAGAAGGCTTTCACTGTTCTGTTGTTTCCCCGCCCCTTGGCCAGGTGCTTACTGATTGGTGTGATGTCAGTGGTGGGCGGGGTTAGAGATGAGGTGTTACAGCTTGCCTGTCCCTGACAGAAGGGACAGATCATGTGACTTTGGTCTCAGAAGGGAGGGGAAGAACAGGGGAGTGGAGACCATGTGGCCAGGCAGTGATGATTTTCAGCAGCTTCAGAGAGTAAATCAGGATGTGTTACAGACAATACAGACAAAATGGTCTAATTCATGTAATAGAAACCAATTACAAAACAGCTTAGATTATAGGTGGGGATTGAACAGGGTTACATTTTATTAAGTGGAGTACCCCTTTAATTGTGGCATCCATAGAGCTCCAGCTCCCTGTGGGGATATTACTCACTGGTAGAGTAGATATGAACCCAATATGATGGCTGGGACGGATAGAGGCAGATGCATTGTGCTAAATATGATGTAGACTGTTGAAGAAAACTTAATCTTCACAGCTTCTCACCATCAGAGTGAGCCGGACCCCTACCATTAGGCTGAAGGAGAAAAAGCCTAAAATATACATTGTACATTCATAGTAAGGGTGCGTTCACACCTACAGGATCTGCAGCAGATCTGCAGCAGATTTGATGCTGTGTTCAGTTATTTAAATGAAATTTGCTGCAGAAAATCAGCTGCAGATCCTGTAGGTGTGAACGCACCATAAATAGGTTTTAAAAAAAATTATATATATTGTGCGGTCTGGAAAATCGCTAACAGTGTTCTCCTGCAGTTTTCTTTTTCCACGATTCATATAAATCTCTATAAATATTTCACAACATTTCACAGATTCTCCGAAAAATGTGACTGTCACCGTCATCGGGATGGATGAAGTGATGGAGGGAAGTGATGTGACGTTACAATGTAACAGCTTCTCCAATCCTGGTGCATATGACTATGAATGGTACAAAGGGAAAGAGAAATTCAGATTACCGGAGAGAGGACGGGAGATCACAGTGAGGAACGTGACCAGAGACATGGAGCCCTATTCCTGTACTGCCAGAAATCCTGTGGGGAGAGGAGAATCAGCCTTGACACATATACCTGTACTATGTATGTATACAGATACCTGTACTGTGTATGTATACAGATACCTGTACTATGTATGTATACAGAGATATCTGTACTATGTATGTATACAGAGATACCTGTACTGTGTATGTATACAGAGATACCCGTACTATGTATGTATACAGATACCTGTACTATGTATGTATACAGATACCCGTACTATATATGTATACAGATACCTGTACTATGTATGTATACAGAGATACCTATACTATGTATGTATACAGAGATACCTGTACTATGTATGTATACAGAGATACCTGTACTATGTATGTATACAGATACCTGTACTATGTATGTATACAGATACCTGTACTATGTATGTATACAGATAAATGTACTATGTATGTATACAGATACCTGTACTATGTATGTATACAGATACCTGTACTGTGTATGTATACAGATACCTGTACTATGTATGTATACAGATACCTGTACTATGTATGTATACAGATACCTGTACTGTGTATGTATACAGATACCTGTACTATATATGTATACAGAGATACCTGTACTATGTATGTATACAGATACCTGTACTATGTATGTACACATATACCTGTACTGTGTATGTATACAGATACCTATACTGTGTATGTATACAGATACCTGTACTATGTATGTATACAGATACCTGTACTATGTATGTATACAGATACCTGTACTGTGTATGTATACAGATAGCCGTACTATGTATGTATACAGATACCTATACTATGTATGTATACAGATACCTGTACTATGTATGTATACAGATACCTGTACTGTGTATGTATACAGATACCTGTACTGTGTATGTATACAGATACCTGTACTATGTATGTATACAGATACCTGTACTATGTATGTATACAGATACCTGTACTGTGTATGTATACAGATAGCCGTACTATGTATGTATACAGATACCTATACTATGTATGTATACAGATACCTGTACTATGTATGTATACAGAGATACCTGTACTGTGTATGTATACAGAGATACCTGTACTATGTATGTATACAGATACCTGTACTATGTATGTATACAGAGATACCTGTACTGTGTATGTATACAGATACCTGTACTGTGTATGTATACAGATACCTGTACTGTGTATGTATACAGATACCTGTACTATGTATGTATACAGAGATACCTGTACTATGTATGTATACAGATTCCTGTACTATGTATGTATACAGAGATACCTGTACTGTGTATGTATACAGATACCTGTACTGTGTATGTATACAGATACCTGTACTATGTATGTATACAGATACCTGTACTATGTATGTAAACAGATTAGTGATGAGCGAGCATGCTCATTCGAGCTTGGTACTCGATCGAGTATTAGGGTACTGGAGAAAATCTCATCATCCGTTTCTTGTATGTTTGGGTGCTATTTCTCTGCAGGAGACTCTTTGGTACATCCTGAGATCACGTGGGACCCATACATGTCGATAGCAGCGATTGGTTGGCCAGATCAGATGACCCTGCCATATAAAAAGCGCGGCCGGCAGTGCTCGGCTAACATGTATGCTGAAAGAGATTAGGGACAGAGCTGCTGCTTCTCAGGGAGAGTGTCAGTGTAGGATTTAGCGTTCCAGTAGGCAGGGTATATACTAGCAATACAAACAAACAGCCCTTTCCAGGGCTTCAAATCGTTTTTTAATAGTATTACTACAGACTGCTGGCTGGGACTTGCGGTGCTGCTACCACGATTTCACCAGCACACTGTGGTGATCGGCTGCTGGCAGAAAGGGGGCATTAGGTGTTGCATACAGACCCCTAAGAAGTGCTCAGTGTACTCCTTTTTTGATTTTGGGGCTGGTGGTGCTGCTGTACTACATTGGATTGCTGGGATTTGTAGTACACCTGCATAGAACTTCCCTGCTCATTGGATGGGGTATCAGAGTGTGTATCTAGGTCCAGCCACTACCAGATTGTACCATACAGCCCCCCCTTAACCTAGTGGGTACTACACTGTTTTGCTGGGATTTGTAGTACACCTGCAAAAAAAATTACTGCTCATTGTTAGGGGGTATCCCAGCGTGTATCTAGGTCTAGCCAGTACCAGATTGTACCGTACAGCCCCCCAAAACTTGTGGGAGCACAAGTAGTTTTCCTGATTTCGGTATTTTTTATGCAAGGCCTATCTAATTTCAATCACATCACAACTGCTTTTACAGAGTAAAGAGTGTGTCAGAGAGTGTGTCTAGGGCCAGCCACTACCAGATTGTACTGTAGAGCCCGCCCCCCCCCTAAACAAGTGGGTACTACACTGTATTGCTGGGATTTGTAGTACACCTGCATAAAACTTTACTGCTTATTGTAAGGGGGTATCACATAGTGTGTATCGAAGTCCAGCCACTACCACATTGTACCGTACAGCCCCCCCTAAACTAGTGGGTACTACACTGTATTGCTGGGATTTGTAGTACACTACCCCTAAAGTGATGATCCCTTTGCATGAAACAATTGCCAGATCCTCAAGGATCAAAGTCAAATTCAAAATCAAAACAGCGGTGGGGGGAAAGGTCACATTATGCAGGGAATGTTACCCCAACTGCTGTAGTCAAATTGAAAATGGAAAGGGTGCTGGGGGTAGAAGTGAGTAGTTACATTATGCAGGGAACATTACCCCAACTGCTACAGTCAAATTGAAAATCGAAAGGGTGCTGGGGGTAGAAGGCTACTTGTCGACTACTGCTTGGCCTTAACTGGCATCCATGTTGTCTACTGGTGTGCCTTCCATTGCCTCCTTGTTGCTGGGCCTTAACTGGCATCCATGTTGACTACTGGTATGCCTGCCCTTGCCTCCTTGTTGCTGGGCCTTAACTGGCATCCATGTTGACAAGAAAAGACTGGATTCCTTCAGCTCACGTAAAATCATTCAATTTTATTTCAGTAATTCATTAAAAAGACAGCCGACGCGTTTCGAGCCTAGCCTGGCTCTTAGTCATGGCATCTGAAAATAGTGAAATCACTGGGGAAAAAGAGTAATACCTCCCATATTAAACGGTCACCATGAAACAAAGGTCTCTATGGGACCAGATCAGCAGGAGAGACGCATGTAGCGCCACATCCATGTTGACTACTGATGTGCCTGCTCTTGCCTCCCTGTTGCTGGGCCTTAACTGGCATCCATGTTAACTACTGGTGTGCCTGCCCTTGCCTCCTTGTTGCTGGGCCATAACTGGCATCCATGTTGACTACTGCTGGGCCTTAACTGGCATCCATATTGACTATTGCTGACTACTGCTGTTCCTGCCCTTGCCTCCATGCTGGCTACTGCTGGGCCTTTACTGGCATCCATGTTGACTACTGCTGTGCCTGCCCTTGCCTCCATGTTGGCTACTGCTGGGCCTTAACTGGCATCCATGTTGACTACTGCTGGGTCTTTACTGGCATCCATGGTGACTACTGCTGTGCCTGCCCTTGCCTCCATGTTGGCTACTGCTGGGCCTTAACTGGCATCCATGTTGGCTACTGCTGGGCCTTAACTGGCATCCAAGTTGACTACTGCTGACTACTGCTGCGCCTGCCCTTGCCTCCATGTTTGTTACTGCTGGGCCTTAACTGGCATCCACGTTGACTACTGCTGGGCCTTCACTGGCATCCATGTTGGCTACTGCTGCTCCCGGGAGTTCTCTGTGTGCTCAATGCCTTGCTGTGTCTGGCCTAATTTGGGGGAGGCTCACTTGCTTCCTCACTTTTAATGGTTCTCTGTGTGCTCAATGCTATGCTAGGTCTGGTATAATTTTTGGAAGGCTGACTGGCTACCGCTTCTACCTTGTTCACTCTGCTATGCTGTGTCAGGCTGAATTTTTGGCTGGTTCATGATATGCTACTTTTGTTTTAATGGTTCCCTGTGTTCTCACTGCCATGCTGTATCAGGCTGAGTTTTTGGGTGATCCATATGCCTACCTCTGATTTAACGAGTCTGTTGCACAGAATTAGGCATAATGGTGGCATTAGGCAGCCTCAGAGGCATCCATACATGCTGCCCCTGCTGTTTCCTGTCTATTTCCATTGTGTTTCCATCATTTTCTGAGGTTGACAGGTTTCCACACGACCTTCCACCTACCGAACTTGGGTCCCCTGCAAAAATGCTCGAGTCTCCTATTGACTGCAATGGGGTTTGTTACTCGAAACGAGCACTCGAGTATCGGGAGATATTCGTCTCGAGTAACGAGCACCCGAGCATTTTAGTACTCGCTCATCACTAATCAGCAATGTAACCTGAAAGGTTTTTATAATTTGTTAGAATGGGTTGATAAGACATAGTGATGATGGGAATATTCATACTGATCCTACAGTTATTAGAAATGTATCTAGGGATTTTATATAGCTGAGGAATACCTAAATCTACGGACTGTATACTGTATGTCTAATGACTAGGTGCAGCCACAGACTATATACACCTGAGGGGGTATATATCTGCTGCTGATCTACATGACGCATGTAAATGACTATATTCCTCACATTTCCCTCCACAGATGCCCCCAAAAATGTGTCTCTCACCATCGGGATGGGTGGTGTGATGGAGGGAAGTGATGTGACGTTACAGTGTAACAGCTTCTCCAATCCTGATGTATCTGAGTATGAGTGGTACAAAGGGAAAGAGAAATTACCGGAGAGAGGACGGGAGATCACAGTGAGGAACGTTACCAGAGACATGGAGCCCTATTCCTGTACTGCCAGAAATTCTATCGGGAGAGGAGAATCAGCCATAATAGAGATACCTGTACTATGTATGTATACAGAGCAATATGTAATATTAGTTTTATTCTTTTTTGGAAATATAATGTACATTGTTTTTTCCCCCCCTGCTTTATAAGGGTATGTTCAAACTGAGCAAATGGGGCGGAATCCGCCTGCTTCAATGTCAGACCACATCTTTATGGGAGGGCTCTATCGCCTCCGTTTAAAGAAGTGACATTTCGTGCACAGGTGATGTGTTACAGACCGGAATTCGGAACTGTGTGCATCACCATTCATTTCGATGTGCCGGCTCGACCATTTTAAACCCTCATTCCCACATATGGATGGATGAATCGGGCACAGAAGCTTAGTGGGGAAACCTGAAACAGGCGCAAGTCCTCCCTGGTTGTTCCTCTTAGTAAATCTGGCTGAGTAAATGAGACCGGGGCTTGGGGGGGTGGGGCTGTTAGACCTATAGCCCCTGTAGTCTTGCCTGTATAGTGGTATACACTTAAAGGAGAAGGGGGGGTTGGTATAACAAGTGGTACTAACTCACCTCTTCCCATGCCTTTTTAGCACCAATCACTGCTCCGGGACCCCTGCCCAGCTTCAGGATCTTCTGCGCTGCCGATGTCACAAACTGGCTAATGGACTGGCCCTTCAGCCAGTATGTAACTGAGGTGGGACACCGCTCCAGTCACTGATTGGCTGAGCGAGCTGTCCGTCAGCTGGGAAAGGCATTTTCCTCAGAGGAAAATGCCTTCTGGCAGGTTCCCGGGGCCGGTCAGATGGCACATCACGGGCATGGGGAGAGATAAGCAATGCTTCATTGTTATGCCTGCCCCTGACGCCTGTCACTTTCTTGCCTGGGCTGGACTTCCCCTTTAAGCACATGTGGTTCTGCTTAAGGAGGGAGGAGTATATACCTAGTGTATTGCTATGAGGAGGGTGGGGTATATATGTGCTTAGTGTTTTGCTATGAGGAGAGTGAGCTATATATATATATATATATATATATATATATATATATATATATTAGTGTATTGGTATGAACAGGGTGGGGTTTAGGAATAGATTTAACTTCCTGTCTTGTCTCTCCCTTCCTCTCTCTCTCACAAGAAGATCTGGAGAAAAACATTTTCTTCCCACCCTCCCCTTTTGTCTTCATACATACCGAGTTTGCAGTGGATTTTACACAATGAGTTTCATAGTGAAATCCACAGCAACACTTGGTACTACTATAATTTTTGGCCCTGCATTCTGGCAGCTGATTTTTATTCCTCTGCGAGAATGTAGTAACCTTCTTGTTTAACTAATTAGCTGTTGTGTCGGTAAAAATAATAAACAGCCCATGTTTACCTGCCTGCGATCTCTCGACACGCTCCTACCCGAGTCTTCAGGCCCCTGCTCACTGACAGCCCGCTCAACCGACTCAAGCAGGAGCGCGCTGAGGGATGCATGGGCTGTTAATTATCTCTAAGGCCACGGCAGCTACTGAGTATTCCAGTAATCGCAAGAAATCACTTGTATGAAGGTACTTCTACTCTACAACTGATTCTTTTTTTTGCAAGTGTAATGATGCATGTTTTATTGTAAATCTTATCTGTTTATGCATGATAACAATTTTATTTTAATTTTCTTAGTTACAGTTTGGCATTAACCCTCTAAGCTCAAGGGAAGGGCAATCCTCCCTAGAGGTTTCCTCCACAGGGGTTTTTTCCTTTCCTGAATGCTAGAGGATGGCTCTTTATGAGTTGAGGTTTAGCTTTGTTTTGAACTATTTTCATAGTTTTTGCCTGGACTTCTAATTCTCTAGTTATACTGTACATTTATGACATTGAATTAAGTGTGCAAGACTGTGTAAATAAATAAACCAAAATAATATTTTATTAGCTGTCACAGCTTTAGATTGGCAGTTCAGGAGTCAGGTGGAAGTTGCAGGCAAGTTATGGTAGACTCATTTTAACTGATGTTAAAATCTTATGGTGGTGACTGAGCCTTGGAAGTGTTGGGCACAGTGGTTAAGCACAGGAGTGAGGATCTTCAGTAGGGTCATTGGTGCCCTTAAAATAGAATGTGCCTCCCTCTGTACATCCAGTCATTGTCTGTGTTTTTTTTATTGGAGTTGTTTCAAGGGGAAGAAAGTGTTCTTTGCATATCAAAAAGTCAAGAAGAATCTCTATAGTTCTTTTATTTCCTTCTTCAGATTCACCCAAAAATGTGACTTTCACAGTCATAGTTATAGGGATGGGAGAATTAATGGAGGGAAGTGATGTGACGTTGCAATGTAACAGCTTCTCCAAGCCGAATGTAACGGAGTATGAATGGTACAAAGGGAAAGAGAAATTACTGGAGAGAGGACGGGAGATCACAGTGAGGAACGTGACCAGAGACATGGAGCCCTATTCCTGTACTGCCATAAATCCTGTGGGGAGAGGAGAATCAGCGCTTACCCAGATACCTGTACTATGTATGTATACAAAGATAGTACAACAATTATTACTAGCAACTAATACTATTAACTACTACCATGAACAGGGGCTAAACTAGAATTGGCTGAGCCCCATTGTAAACTTTTGATTGGGCCATCCACCTGCCATGAGCACGAAGGGACTGAGGGTGGGAGTGGCCTCTTGTGGCGAGAGTGCTGCCTGCAGCCACAAGAGTGATTGGCAGGGAGGGTAGCCAATGGCTCCTCACTCAGTCATTACAGCACTACATTTAACTACAAATTCTTGTCAGGCATGCTTGCAGTTAAAGGGACATTTGTCACATCCAGCTCGGTTGCTGGCTGCTGCAAATGATGACGGTTTAGGGGGGCCCATGTATTGCAGGAGTGGGCCATCTGGCCCCCTGATATGGTGGGCCCCATAGCAGGAGCAGTGATAGTTACGCCCCTGACCACAACCAACATTACCACCACTACTACCACCACATACATATCATGTGTATGACAGTTTAAACTGACATCTTTAAGGCTATGTTCACACTACGTAAATCTATGGCCGTTGTTTTCACCCGGCCGGACATGTGCGCCTTTAACTAGGCCGTAGAAACATAGACATATGGTCTAGTTGTGAAACTACGGCCGTTGTATAGTTTTGTTTCCTAGCTTGTTTCTAAGCGGGCTGAAACAGATCATTAATTTGGAATTTTGCGCCCAGCCCAATAAACCACACCGAACATTTTTAATTTCAAAATTTTAAAAGTTTTATTTGGCTGAAATAAGTATTCTGTGCGCGGCCACATTGAAATCCACGGCCGTAGTTGTAACATTAACGGACGGAAATAAATGACATGTTTATTTTTCACAGAGCCGTGAAAACAACGGCCGTTGTCTAATACGTAGTGTACATTGTACGACCGTAGTTCGTATATATTGCAGCCAAGGTATAAACCTCAAAACTATGGCCGTAGTTTTGCGGTTCGGACTACGGCCGTAGTTTTACGTAGTGTGAACATAGCCTAAAAATGATGAAGTGTTCTGGACTGTAGATTGGGTGTGAGGGGACTGTGACCCTGTGCGGCTCCGTTGTCGGACTAGCTGGGTATGGATGACTTTATGGGTCTGTGCTCTCCCTCCTGTAGATGCAGCAGTTGGAGTTCACATCACATGGAAGGAGGAACCTGAATATATGGAGATGTCATGTAACTTCTCAAGCAGCCGTCCTGCTGTCACTCACTACACCTGGATGAAGGATGGATCTATATTACACAATAAGACAGAGAAGACTCTGACCCTATATAACAATGAGGAGAACAATGGGCAGTATTCATGTATCGCTCACAACAGCGCTGGAGATCCCTCCTCAGAAGAGATCTGCATGAAGTGTAAGTGATGATACGGGATATCCTTCAGTATCCTGTATAGAACATATAGTGGGAAATTGCTGCAACTCATGGCTCCTGATGGATTGGAGTAACACATGACTACAGATCTGACTACAAAGGGTTTGTTTGTAGTCTGTAACCATGGAGACATATAGGCTTATGATCTAATGGCTATTATAACTCGTGATAATTAGGATCTGGTTGTGATAATAGAGATATAACTGTACTGACTGGGATCTAGAGAGGAAAGTGGGAAAGCTTGAGGTGGAATAGGATTTTTTTAAGCAGCTAGAAAACCTCTGGGCTTGCAAGCAAACTAGAGGGAACCAGGGTTGAAACTGGTTCACTATATGGGGCCCCTAAGGGAAAATGATGATTATTACAATTTAGTGGATAGAAGAGCACCTACTGGGAATGGAAGGGATGAGTCTGACTAATCTAGACTAATCCTATCCTAAAATAGGAACACAGTAATCAAAATTCCTAAAGTTATCAAAAGTTCTTAAAAAGGTATTCCAGAGAAAATCTATTTCTTTCAAATCGATTGATTTCAGAAAGTTATTAAGATTTGTAATCTACTTCTATGTAAAATTCTTCAGTCTTCCAGTACTTATCAGCTGCTGTATGTCCTGCAGGAAGTGGTTTATTCTTTCAAGTCTTGCACAGTGCTCTCTGCTGCCACCTCTGTCCATGTCAGCACCATCCAGAGCAGTAGCAAATCCCCATAGAAAACCTCTCCTGCTCTGGACAGTTCCTGACATTGACAGAGGTGGCAGCAGGGAGCACTGTTTCAGACTGGAAAGAATACACTGCTTCCTGCAGGACATACAGCAGCTGAAAAGTATGGGAGGACTTGAAATTTTTAAATAGAAGGAAATTACAAATCTATATAACTTTCTGAAACCAGTTAATTGCAAACAATTCTTTTTTTTTTTTTTTTTTTTTTTTTTTTTACTGGATTACCTCTTTAACAATTGAATCCAGCACCTTGACCTCTGTGCTCAGCAGAACTGTCCAAAGTGCCGATCACAGAGCTGACAGAGCAGGATCTGTTGCTGCAATCAATTTCTCAGACAGTTCTAGTCTTCTGTGATATGATACATGACCACTTACCCATTGGAAAAACCTGCCCCATAGGTTCAGGACATAAAAGATAGGACCCCTCACTCATTACTTTTTTGGGTAATAATATGTAATTTCCTTTCGCTTCTGATATAAAAGGCTGTCCTGAGACTTTTGACCCCATACAACCAAAGTAGTGGAGTTTTTGGAAGAGATATTTCAAGTAAATAGTGGAGGCGTAAAGGGGTTCTCCAGTGCCACAAAAACATGGCCACTTTCTTCCGGTTCTTGAGGTTTGCAATAAAGCTCCATTCACTTCAATGAAACTGAGTTACAGAACCCCACCC